>NW_026651387.1:0-123553 GCF_014773155.1 Arachis stenosperma
AAGAAGTCAACTATCTGGGTCTAGCATTATCAAGTGAATAAAAAAAAAAATTATTTTAAAAAATTTAAAATTTTAAAAGTAAATTTTTTATTTTAAATTTTTAAATTATAAAATAAAAATTTTTATTTAAATTGGCAAAATAAAATAAAGTCTAGGAATATCTAGTAAAGAACAGATTTGTAAATTTATTATATTTTTAATTTGAAAAAAAATAATTTTTTTCTAATAGTAGAAAAATAAAAAATTCCAACAATATCCAAAAATAAAAAATTGAAAATTTTTAAATTTTTTAAATTAATTTATTTTTAATTTGTGAACAAGTGCAGCAAAAAAAAGTCAACTGTCTGGGTTGTACCATTATCCAGTGAATTAAAAAATATTTTTGAAAATTTAAAATTTCAAAAAAAAAACTTCATGTTTTAAATTTTTTAATTTTTTAATTATAAGTTTAAATTTTTTTTATTTAAGTTAGAAAAATAAAATAAAGTCCAGAAATATCTAGTAAATAACATATCTGTAAATTATTATTTTTTTAATTTTGAAACTAAAAAAATAATTTTTTTCTAATAGTAGAAAAATAAAAAATTCCAAAAATATCCAAAAAACAAAAAATGAAAATTTTCAAATTTTTTAAATTACTTTATTCTTAATTTGTGAACAAGTGCAGCAAAAAAAAGTCAACTGTCCGGGTGTACCATTATCCGGTGAATAAAAAATAAAAAAATATTTTTTGAAAAATTTAAAATTTCAAAAAACTAAACTTCTTATTTTTAAATTTTTTAATTTTTTAATTATAAGTTTAAATTTTTTTTATTTAAGTTATAAAAATAAAATAAAGTCCAGCAATATCTAGTAAATAACAGATCTGTAAATTTATTATTTTTTAAATTTTTAAACTTAAAAAATAATTTTTTTCTAATAGTAGAAAAATAAAAAATTCCAGCAATATCCAAAAATTTAAAAAAATTGAAAATTTTTAAATTTTTTAAATTAATTTATTCTTAATTTGTGAACAACTACAGGAAAAAAGTCAACTGTCCCGGTGTAGCATTATCAAGTGAATAAAATAATAAAAAATTATTTTTAAAAAAATTTAAAATTTTTTAAAAAAGTAAATTTTTTATTTTTAAAATTTAAATTATAAGATAAAATTTTTTATTTAAATTGGCAAAATAAAATAAAGTCTTGGAATATCTAGTAAACAACAGATCTGTAAATTTATTATTTTTTTAATTTTGAAACTAAAAAAATAATTTTTTTCTAATAGTAGAAAAATAAAAATTTCCAAAAAAATAAAAATTGAAAATTGAAAATTTTTTAAATTACTTTATTCTTAATTTGTGAACAAGTGCAGCAAAAAAAGTCAACTGTCCGGGTGTACCATTATCCGGTGAATAAAAAAATAAAAAAATATTTTTAGAAAAATTTAAAATTTCAAAAACTAAACTTCTTATTTTTTAATTTTTTAATTTTTTAATTATAAGTTTAAATTTTTTTATTTAAGTTAGAAAAATAAAATAAAGTCAGTAATATCTAGTAATAACAGATCTGTAAATTTATTATTTTTTTCAATTTTTAAACTTAAAAATAATTTTTTTCTAATAGTAGAAAAAATAAAAAATTCCAACATATCCATAAAAAAAAAAAAATGAAAAATTTATAAATTTTTAAATTAATTTATTCTTAATTGGTGAACAACTGCAGAAAAAAAGTCAACTGTCCCGGTGTAGCTTTATCAAGTGAATAAAAAAATAAAAAATTATTTTTAAAAAAATTTAAAATTTTTTAAAAAGGTAAATTTTTTATTTAAATGGCAAAATAAAATAAAGTCTAGGAATATCTAGTAAACAACAGATCTGTAAATTTATTATTTTTTAATTTTGAAACTTAAAAATAATTTTTTTTCTAATAGTAGAAAAATAAAAAATTCCAAAAATATCCAAAAAATAAAAAACTGAAAAGTTTTAAATTTTTTAAATTAATTTATTCTTAATTTATGAACAAGTGCATCCAAAAAAAGTCAACTATCCGGGTGTAACATTATCCGGTGAATAAAAAAATTAAAAAATATTTTTTGAAAAATTTAAACTTTTAAAAAACTAAACTTCTTATTTTTAAATTTTTAAATTTTTTAATTATAAGTTTAAATTTTTTTATTAAATTAGAAAAATAAAATAAAGTCCAGCAATGTCTAGTAAATAACAGATCTGTAAATTTATTATTTTTTTAATTTTTAAAATTAAAAAATAATTTTTTTCTAATAGTAGAAAAATAAAAAATTCCAACAATATCCAAAAAATTAAAAAATTGAAAATTTTTAAATTTTTAAATTAATTTATTCTTAATTTGTGAATAACTGCAGAAAAGAAGTCAACTGTCCGGGTCTAGCATTATCAAGTGAATAAAAAAATAAAAAATTATTTTTAAAAAAATTTAAAATTTTTTAAAAACTAAATTTTTTATTTTTAAATTTTTAAATTATAAAATAAAAATTTTTTATTTAAATTGGCAAAATAAATAAAGTCTAGGAATATCTAGTAAACAACAGATTTGTAAATTTATTATATTTTTAATTTTGAAACTAAAAAAATAATTTTTTTCTAATAGTAGAAAAATAAAAAATTCCAACAATATCCAAAAAATAAAAAATTGAAAATTTTTAAATTTTTAAATTAATTTATTCTTAATTTGTGAACAAGTGCAGCAAAAAAAGTTAACTGTCTGGTGTACCATTATCTGGTGAATAAAAAATATTTTTGAAAAATTAAAAATTTCAAAAAATTAAACTTCTTGTTTTTAAATTTTTAAATTTTTAATTATAAGTTTAAATTTTTTTATTTAAGTTAGAAAAATAAAATAAAGTCCAGAAATATCTAGTAAATAACATATCTGTAAATTTATTATTTTTTCAATTTTTAAACTTAAAAATAATTTTTTCTAATAGTAGAAAAATAAAAAATTCCAACAATATCAAAAAATTAAAAAAATTGAAAATTTATAAATTTTTAAATTAATTTATTCTTAATTTGTGAACAACTGCAGAAAAAAAGTCAACTGTCTAGGTGTAGCATTATCAGTGAATAAAAAATATTATTTTAAAAAATTTAAAATTTAAAAAAGTAAATTTTTTATTTTTAAATTTTAAATTATAAGATAAAGTTTTTTTATTTAAATTGGCAAAATAAAATAAAGTCTAGGAATATCCAGTAAACAACAGATCTATAAATTTATTATATTTTTAATTTGTAACTAAAAAATAATTTTTTTCTAATAATAGAAAATAAAAATATCCAAAAATATCCAAAAAATAAAAAATAGAAAATTTTTAAATTTTTTAAATTAATTTATTCTTAATTTGTGAACAAGTGCAGCAAAAAAAAGTCAACTGTCCGGCTGTACCATTATCCGGTGAAAAAAAAAAAAAATATTTTTTGAAAAATTTAAAATTTCAAAAAACTAAACTTCTTATTTTTAAATTTTTAAATTTTTTAATTATAAGTTTAAATTTTTTTATTTAAGTTAGAAAAATAAAATAAAGTCCAGTAATATCTAGTAAATAACAGATCTGTAAATTTATTATTTTTTCAATTTTTAAACTTAAAAAATAAGTTTTTTCAAATAGTTGAAAAATAAAAAATTCCAACAATATCCAAAAAATTAAAAAAAATTGAAAATTTTTAAATTTTTTAAATTAATTTATTCTTAATTTGTGAACAACTGCAGAAAAAAAGTCAACTGTCTAGGTGTAGCATTATCAGGTGAATAAAAAATATTATTTTTTAAAAAATTTAAAATTTAAAAAGTAAATTTTTATTTTAAATTTTAAATTATAAGATAAAGTTTTTTATTTAAATTGGCAAAATAAAATAAAGTCTAGGAATATCCAGTAAACAACAGATCTATAAATTTATTATATTTTTAATTTTGTAACTAAAAAATAATTTTTTTCTAATAATAGAAAAATAAAATATCCAAAAATATCCAAAAAAAATAAAAAATAGAAAATTTTTAAATTTTTTTAAATTAATTTATTCTTAATTTGTGAACAAGTGCAGCAAAAAAAAGTCAACTGTCCGGCTGTACCATTATCCGGTGAAAAAAATAAAAAAATATTTTTTGAAAAATTTAAAATTTCAAAAAACTAAACTTCTTATTTTTAAATTTTAAATTTTTTAATTATAAGTTTAAATTTTTTTTATTTAAGTTAGAAAAATAAAATAAAGTCCAGTAATATCTAGTAAATAACAGATCTGTAAATTTATTATTTTTCAATTTTTAAACTTAAAAAATAAGTTTTTTCAAATAGTAGAAAAATAAAAAATTCCAACAATATCCAAAAAATTAAAAAAAATTGAAAATTTTTAAATTTTTTAAATTAATTTATTCTTAATTTGTGAACAACTGCAGAAAAAAAAGTCACTGTCCCGATGCAGCATTATCAAGTGAATAAAAAATAAAAAATTATTTTAAATTTAAAATTTTTAAAAAAGTAAATTTTTTATTTTTAAATTTTTAAATTATAAGATAAAAATTTTTTATTTAAATTTGCAAAATAAAATAAAGTCTAGGAATATCTAGTAAACAACAAATCTGTAAATTTATTATTTTTTAATTTTGAAACTAAAAAATAATTTTTTTCTAATAGTAGAAAAATAAAAAATTCCAAAAATATCCAAAAAATAAAAATTTTCAAATTTTCAAATTTTTTAAATTAATTTATTCTTAATTTGTGAACAAGTGCAGCAAAAAAAGTCACTGTCCGGGTGTACCATTATCCGGTGAATAAAAAAATAAAAAAATATTTTTTGAAAAATTTAAAATTTCAAAAAACTAAACTTCTTATTTTTTAATTTTTTAATTTTTTAATTATAAGTTTAATTTTTTTTTAAGTTAGAAAAATAAAATAAAGTCCTGTAATATCTAGTAAATAACAGATCTGTAAATTTATTATTTTTCAATTTTCAAACTTAAAAAATAATTTTTTTCTAATAGTAGAAAAATAAAAAATTCCAACAATATCCATAAAATTAAAAAAATTGAAAATTTATAAATTTTTAAATTAATTTATTCTTAATTTGTGAACAACTGTAGAAAAAAAGTCAACTATCCTAGTGTTGCATTATCAAGTGAATAAAAAATAAAAAATTATTTTTAAAATATTTAAAATTTTTTAAAAAAGTAAATTTTTTTTAAATTTTTAAATTATAAGATAAAATTTTTTTATTTAAATTGGCAAAATAAAATAAAGTCTAGGAATATCTAGTAAACAACAGATCTGTAAATTTATTCTTTTTTTAATTTTCAGACTAAAAAATAATAATTTTCTAATATTAAAAAATAAAAAATTCTAAAAATATCCAAAAAAATAAAAAATTGAAATTTTTAAATTTTTTAAATTAATTTATTCTTAATTTGTGAACAAGTGCAGTAAAAAAAAGTCAACTGTCAAGGTGTACCATTATCCGGTGAATAAAAAAATTAAAAAATATTTTTGAAAAATTTAAAATTTAAAAAACTAAACTTCTTATTTTTAAATTTTTAAATTTTTAATTATAATTTTAAATTTTTTTATTTAAGTTAGAAAATAAAATAAAGTCCAGCAATGTCTAGTAAATAACAGATCTATAAATTTAATATTTTTTTAATTTTTAAAATTAAAAAAATAATTTTTTTCTAATAGTAGAAAAATAAAAAATTTCAACAATATCCATAAAATTAAAAAATAATTGAAAATTTTTAAATTTTTAAATTAATTTATTCTTAATTTGTGAATAACTTCAGAAAAGAAGTCAACTGTCCGGGTCTAGCATTATCAAGTGAATAAAAAAATAAAAATTATTTTTAAAAAAATTTAAAATTTTTTAAAAAAGTAAATTTTTTATTTTAAATTTTTAAATTATAAGATAAATTTTTTTATTTAAATTGGCAAAATAAAATAAAGTCTAGGAATATCTAGTAAACAACAGATCTGTAAATTTATTATTTTTTAAATTTTCAGACTAAAAAATAATATTTTCTAAGATTAAAAAAATAAAAAATTCTAAAAATATCCAAAAAAATAAAATATTGAAAATTTTTAAATTTTTTAAATTAATTTATTCTTAATTTGTGAACAAGTGCAGCAAAAAAAGTCAACTGTCCAGGTGTACCATTATCCGGTGAATAAAAAAATTAAAAAATATTTTTTGAAAAATTTAAAATTTTAAAAAACTAAACTTCTTATTTTTAAATTTTTTAATTTTTTAATTATAAGTTTAAATTTTTTTATTTAAGTTAGAAAATAAAATAAAGTCCAGCAATGTCTAGTAAATAACAGATCTATAAATTTAATATTTTTTAATTTTTAAAATTAAAAAAAATTTTTTTCTAATAGTAGAAGAATAAAAATTTCAAGAATATCCAAAAAATTAAAAAATTGAAAATTCTTAAATTTTTTAAATTAATTTATTCTTAATTTGTGAATAACTTCAAAAAAGAAGTCAACTGTCCGGGTCTAGCATTATCAAGTGAATAAAAAAAAAAAAATTATTTTTAAAAAAATTTAATATTTTTTTAAAAATTAAATTTTTTATTTTTAAATTTTTAAATTATAAGATAAAATTTTTTTTATTTAAATTGGCAAAATAAAATAAAGTCTAGGAATATCTAGTAAACAATAGATCTGTAAATTTATTATTTTTTTAATTTTGAAAATAAAAAAATAATTTTTTTCTAATAGTAAAAAATAAAAATTCCAAAAATATCCAAAAAATAAAAAATTGAAAATTTTTAAATTTTTTAAATTAATTTATTCTTAATTTGTGAACAAGTGCAGCAAAAAAAACTCAACTGTCCGGGTGCACCATTATCCGGTGAATAAAAAATATTTTTTGAAAAATTTAAAATTTCAAAAAACTAAACTTGTTTTTAAATTTTTAATTATAAGTTTAAATTTTTTTTATTTAAGTTAGAAAAATAAAATAAAGTCCAACAATATCTAGTAAATAACATATCTGTAAATTTATTATTTTTTCAATTTTTAAACTTAAAAAATAATTTTTTTCTAATAGTAGAAAATAAAAAATTCCAACAATATCCAAAAAATGAAAAAAATTGAAAATTTTTAAATTTTTTAAATTAATTTATTCTTAATTTGTGAACAACTGCAGAAAAAAAGTCAACTGTCTGGGTGTAGCATTATCAGGTGTATAAAAAATATTATTTTTAAATTTTAAATTATAAGATAAAGTTTTTTTATTTAAATTGGAAAAATAAAATAAAGTCTAGGAATATCTAGTAAACAACAGATCTATAAATTTATTATATTTTTCATTTTGTAACTAAAAAAATAATTTTTTTTTCTAATAGTAGAAAAATAAAAAATTCCAAAAATATCCAAAAAAATAAAAAATTGAAAATTTTTAAATTTTTTAATTAATTTACTCTTAATTTGTGAACAAGTGTAGCAAAAAAAAGTCAACTGTCCGGGTGTACCATTATCCGGTGAATAAAAAAAAATATTTTTGAAAAATTTAAAATTTCAAAAAACAAACTTCTTGATGACAAGTCATCATATACCTATTTTTCAAGCTAAATTCACTTGTTTCACTAGGTTTTATGCACTTTCTTGCATTCTAAGTAAGTAATTTGGAATGAAAATACATGACATCTTTAAATCAAACAACCACCATTTAATTGATGCTAAATCATGAGGTTTGGACTAAAATTAATTGATTTTTAATGATTTATAAACCTTATGAATTTGGTGATACTTTGAGTGGTTGTTTTGATTTCTTGTAGGTGAAGAAAAGAATAAAAGAAGAAAGCGTGGCTTAAGAAGTGTGGCTCAAGGAAAAGAAAAGTGTGGCAAAGAACATGAGGAAGCGTGGCACATGAAAGGCGCACAACAAAAAATTTTCCAAGGAAGCAATGTTTCAATGCTCTGCTCACTTTGTGAGCTGAGCATAATTTGAGGCCAAGAAACAAGGAAAGGAAAAACAATGCTCAGCTCACCAAGGGAGCATTATCGGGCATTCATCACAAGAAATTCAAGGAAATTGTTTGCCAAATGCTTGCTCCAAGGTTTGAACCCATGACCCAAGGGAAGGAGAGGAGCGCTACTCACAAGGAAAACAAGCCAAAAAATGGCCAAATGCATCCTCCAAGGTTCGAACTCATTACCCTGATGCAAAGATGAGCTTGGAAGCAAAATTTTGGCTAAGTTAAAATCTGGGCGCTCACAACATGACCATACCTCCTTCAAAGGGATATAACTTGAGCTACAGATGTCCGATTGATGTGCTTCTAGTTGCGTTGGAAAGCTGACATTCAGAGCTTTCCAACGATGTATGGCAATCCATATTTGGAATGAAATTGAGGTACGAGTGAAATGAATCTTTAAGGACCAAAAATAAGCAAAAATAAACCAAAGTGCAACCACCAAGGTTCGAAGAGGGAGACCAAGGGAAGCCAAGGAAATGGCGCTCACTTAGCACAATGCTCACTTGGAGAGCATTGTCGTGCTTCTCTTCATGAAAAATCAAGGAAAATTGTTCTCCAAATGCTTTCACAAGGGTTTGAACTTGGGACCTCCCCTTGGAAGCCCCAATGCTCAGCTCACTTGGTGAGCAGAGCGCTACTTATGGTGCATCACACAAAAGCTTAACACGGTCCAAGGCAAGACGTGCGCACAAGGCCTCAGTGCTCAGCTCAACTTGTGAGCTGAGCATTCCCCTGATGCCTTCCCCAAGCAATTTTCACATGGGCCAAAATTCAATTAAAATTCCTTTTGAACTCAACTCTTCACCAATTGAACCAAGGCCATCTAGACCCACTCTTCCTCAAATCCAAAGCAAGCTAAGCCCATTATCATCACTCAAAGGCACAAGGATCAATTAGATTAGGATTTTTATTTTAATTGTAATTTGTTTTAGTTTCATTTTCATTTTTCACTTTGTAAAGCCTATATAAGGCATCATTTTTATCTTTGTAAAGGGGGCTCCATTAGAAAGAATAGGGAGTTGGCTCCAATAGGGAGCAAGTAGAATAGAGAGCTCTCTCTTTTTTCATTTTCATTTTGGATCTTGGGTGGAGAATTGAAGAACTTCTGTTTCAATTCCACCTTGAGATCTCTTGTTAATCTTTCTGCATAATTCAAATTCTGTTTATTGCTTCCTCTTTCTCTTCTTCTGCAATTTACTTTTATATTTTCATTTTGCAATTGTTCTTGTTGGATCAAGGAAGGATTTGAGATCTAGACTTGTTTTCTAGTCTCTTCCACTCCTGAGATCTTCAACATCCTTTTAATTGCTGCAAATTAAGCATTGCTTTTCTGTTTTTAAATTCTTTAAGGCATATTACTCTTTTGCTTAAGATCTACTGCAATTCAATTCATCTTTAGTTCTTCTATTTGTTGCAATTTAATTTCTCTTGTTTAATTTCTGCAATTCCAGCACCCACTCCCCTTTATATTTGATGCAATTTATATTTCTTGTCATTTAAAATTCTTGCAATTTACATTTCTTGCTCTTTAAGTTACTTGCCAATTTACATTCTGTAACTTTAAATTCATTGTCATTTACTTTCTGTTGGCTACAATTTCACACAATTCACTCAATGTTAGCTTGACTAAACTAATCACCCACTAAAGTTGCTTGATCCATCAATCCCTGTGGGATCGACCTCACTCTAAGTGAGTTTTACTACTTGATACGACCCGGTACACTTGCCGGCGAGTTTTAGGTGTTTTGGAAAAATTCGTTTTTCCACAAAAATACCATCACTTCTTATTTTTAAATTTTTAAATTTTTTAATTATAAGCTTAAATTTTTTTATTTAAGTTAGAAAAATAACATATAGTCCAGCAATATCTAGTAAGTAATAGATCTGTAAATTTTATTTTTTCAATTTTTAAACTTAAAAATAATTTTTTTCTAATAGTAGAAAAATAAAAATTCCAACAATATTCAAAAAATTAAAAAAATTGAAAATTTATAAATTTTTAAAATTAATTTATTCTTAATTTGTGAACAACTGCAGAAAAAAAGTCAACTGTCCCGGTGTAGCATTATCAAGTGAATAAAAAAATAAAAAATTATTTTTAAAAAAAATTAAAATTTTTTAAAAAAGTAAACTTTTTATTTTTAAATTTTTAAATTATAAGATAAAAATTTTTATTTTAATTGGCAAAATAAATAAAGTCTAGGAATATCTAGTAAACAACAGATCTGTAAATTTATTATTTTTTTAATTTTGAGACTAAAAAAATAATTTTTTCTAATAGTAAAAAAATAAAAAATTCCAAAAATATCCAAAAAAATAAAAAATTGAAAATTTTTAAATTTTTTAAATTAATTTATTCTTAATTTGTGAACAAATGCAGCAAAAAAATCAACTGTCCGGGTATACCATTATCCGGTGAATAAAAAAATTAAAAAATATTTTTTGAAAAATTAATATTTTAAAAAACTAAACTTCTTATTTTTAAATTTTTTAATTATAAGTTAAAATTTTTTATTTAAGTTAGAAAAATAAAATAAAGTCCAACAATGTCTAGTAAATAACAGATCTGTAAATTTATTATTTTTTTAATTTTTACAATTAAAAAATAATTTTTTTCTAATAGTAGAAAAATAAAAAATTCCAACAATATCCAAAAATAAAAAAATTAAAAATTTTTAAATATTTTAAATTAATTTATTCTTAATTGTGAATAACTGCAGAAAAGAAGTCAACTATCCGGGTGTAACATTATCAAGTGAATAAAAAAATAAAAAATTATTTTTAAGAAAATTTAAAATTTTTTAAAAAAGTAAATTTTTTATTTTTAAATTTTTAAATTATAAGATAAAAATTTTCTATTTAAATTGGCAAAATAAAATAAAGTCTTGGAATATCTAGTAAACAACAGATCTGTAAATTTATTATTTTTTTAATTCTGAGACTAAAAAAATAATTTTTTCTAATAGTAAAAAAAATTCCAAAAATATCCAAAAAATAAAAATTTAAAATTTTTAAATTTTTTAAATTAATTTATTCTTAATTTGTGAACAAGTGCAGCAAAAAAAAAGTCAACTGTCCGGGTGTACCATTATCCGGTGAATAAAAAAATTAAAAAATATTTTTTGAAAAATTTAAAATTTTAAAAAACTAAACTTCTTATTTTTAAATTTTTAAATTTTTTAATTATAAGTTTAAATTTTTTATTTAAGTTAGAAAAATAAAATAAAGTCCAGCAATGTCTAGTAAATAACAAATCTGTAAATTTATTATTTTTTTAATTTTTAAAATTAAAAAATAATTTTTTTCTAGTAATAGAAAAATAAAAAATTCCAACAATATAAAAAATAAAAAAATTGAAAATTTTTAAATTTTTTAAATTAATTTATTCTTAATTTGTGAATAATTGCAGAAAAGAAGTCAACTATCCAGGTGTAACATTATCAAGTGAATAAAAAAATAAAAAATTATTTTTAAGAAAATTTAAAATTTTTTAAAAAAGTAAATTTTTTATTTTTAAATTTTTAAATTATAAGATAAAAATTTTCTATTTAAATTGGCAAAATAAAATAAAGTCTAGCAATATCTAGTAAACAACAGATCTGTAAATTTATTATTTTTTTAATTTTGAAACTAAAAAAATAATTTTTTTATAATAGTAGAAAAATAAAAAATTCCAACAATATCCAAAAAAATAAAAAATTGAAAATTTTTAAATTTTTTAAATTAATTTATTCTTAATTTGTGAACAAGTGCAGCAAAAAAAAGTCAACTGTCCGGGTGTACCATTATCCGGTGAATAAAAAAATATTTTTTGAAAAATTTAAAATTTCAAAAAACTAAACTTCTTGTTTTTAAATTTTTAAATTTTTTAATTATAAGTTTAAATTTTTTTTATTTAAGTTAGAAAAATAAAATAAAGTCAAGCAATATCTAGTAAATAACAGATCTGTAAATTTATTATTTTTTCAATTTTTAAACTTAAAAAATAATTTTTTCTAATAGTAGAAAAATAAAAAATTCCAACAATATCCAAAAAATTAAAAAAAATTGAAAATTTATAAATTTTATAAATTAATTTATTCTTAATTTGTGAACAACTGCAGAAAAAAAGTCAACTGTCCGGGTGTAGCATTATCAGGTGAATAAAAGATATTATTTTAAAAAATTGAAAATGGTTAATTTTTTAATTTTAAATTTTTAAATTATAAGATAAAGTTTTTTTATTTAAATTGGCAAAATAAAATAAAGTCTAGGAATATCTAGTAAACAACAGATCTATAAATTTATTATATTTTTAATTTTGTAACTAAAAATATAATTTTTTTCTAATATTAGAAAAATAAAAAATTCCAAAATATCCAAAAAAATAAAAATTGAAAATTTTTTAATTTTTTAAATTAATTTATTCTTAATTTGTGAACAAGCGCAGCAAAAAAAAGTCAACTGTCCGGGTGTACCATTATCCGGTGAATAAAAAAATAAAAAATATTTTTTGAAAAATTCAAAATTTCAAAAAACTAAACTTCTTATTTTTAAATTTTTAAATTTTTTAATTATAAGTTTAAATTTTTTTTATTTAAGTTAGAAAAATAAAAAAAGTCCAGCAATATCTAGTAAATAACAGATCTGTAAATTTATTATTTTTCAATTTTTAAACTTAAAAAATAATTTTTTTCTAATAGTAGAAAAATAAAAAATTCCAACAATATCCAAAAAATTTAAAAAAATTGAAAATTTATAAATTTTTTAAATTAATTTATTCTTAATTTGTGAACAACTGCAGAAAAAAAGTCAACTGTCCGGGTGTAGCATTATCTGGTTAATAAAAAATATTATTTTTAAAAAATTTAAAAATTTAAAAATTTAAAAAAGTAATTTTTTATTTTTAAATTTTTAAATTATAAGATAAAGTTTTTTATTTAAATTGGCAAAATAAAATAAAGTCTAGGAATATCTAGTAAACAATAGATCTATAAATTTATTATATTTTAATTTTGTAACTAAAAAATAATTTTTTCTAATAGTAGAAAAATAAAAAATTCCAAAAAAATAAAAAATTGAAAATTTTTAAATTTTTTAAATTAATTTATTCTTAATTTGTGAATAAGTGCAGCAAAAAAAAGTCAACTGTCCGGTGTACCATTATCCGGTGAATAAAAAAATAAAAAAATATTTTTGAAAAATTTAAAATTTAATAAAACTAAACTTCTTATTTTTAAATTTTTAAATTTTTTAATTATAAGTTTAAATTTTTTTATTTAAGTTAGAAAATAAAATAAAGTCCAGCAATATCTAGTAAATAACAGATCTGTAAATTATTATTTTTTCAATTTTTAAACTTAAAAAATAATTTTTTCCTAATAGTAGAAAAATAAAAAATTCCAACAATAACCAAAAAATTTAAAAAAATTGAAAATTTTTAAATTTTTTAAATTAATTTATTCTTAATTTGTGAACAATTGCAGAAAAAAAGTCAACTGTCCCGGTGTAGCATTATCAAGTGAATAAAAAAATAAAAAATTATTTTTAAAAAAATAAAAAATTATTTTTAAAAAAATTTAAAATTTTTTAAAAAAGTTAATTTTTTATTTTTAAATTTTTAAATTATAAGATAAAATTTTTTTATATAAATTGGAAAAATAAAATAAAGTCTAGGAATATCTAGTAAACAACAGATCTATAAATTTATTATTTTTTTAATTTTGAAACTAAAAAAATAATTTTTTTCTAATAGTAGAAAAATAAAAAATTCCAAAAATATCCAAAAAAATAAAAAATTGAAAATTTTCAAAATTTTTAAATTAATTTATTCTTAATTTGTGAACAAGTGCAGCAAAAAAAAGTCAACTGTCCGGGTGTACCATTATCCGGTGAATAAAAAAATTAAAAAATATTTTTTGAAAAATTTAAAATTTCAAAAAACTAAACTTCTTATTTTTAAATTTTTAAATTTTTAATTATAAGTTTAAATTTTTTATTTAAGTTAGAAAAATAAAATAAAGTCCAGCAATATCTAGTAAATAACAGATCTGTAAATTTATTATTTTTTCAATTTTTAAACTTAAAAAATAATTTTTTTTCTAATAGTAGAAAAATAAAAAATTCCAACAATATCCAAAAAATTAAAAAAATTGAAAATTTATAAATTTTTTAAATTAATTTATTCTTAATTTGTGAACTGATGTGCGGAAAACGATCCGACACAAAACTCACCGGCAAGTGTACCGGGTCGCATAAAGTAATAAAACTCACGGGAGTGAGGTCGATCCCACAAAGATTGAAGGATTGAGCAACTTTAGTTTAGTGGTTGAATTAGTCAAGCAAACAAGTGTTGATTGTGTGAAATTGTGTTGACAGAAATTAAATTGCATAGAATGTAAAGGGGAGTAGGTGATTTGCAGGAAATTAAAGGGAACAAAAAGAAAAAGAGCTGAATCTTAAAGTGCAAGTAATGTAAATTGCAGAAACTTAAAGTACAAGAAATATAAATGACTTGAAAAATAAAAGGGGAATGAGAATTAGATCTGCAGGAATTAAACAAGGAAAAGCAAAACTCAACAGAATGAAGAGTAGTTGATAGAATTAGTTGAACCGGATCTCAAACTAAAAGGAAAATAAGCTTGGTGTAGTAATTAAACAAGGAAATTAAAATGGAAACCAATAGATCTCAGGACCCAAGAGACTAGATAACTAAGTCTAGATCTCAATGCCTTCCTAGATCCAAATTCAGAGACCAATGATGATTAGATTTTTAATGGTATAGAATTTCACAAATAAATTCTCGTTGCAAGTATAGTTTCTAAACCAATCAATAATCCTTTCATACAAAAAGTTGTTTGTCACTAGTACAAACCCCTAAAATTTATAAACCGAAGTATTCAAACCTCGGGTCGTTCTCCCTAGGGATTACAATAAGGTGTCTTGTTATTGGTTATGAGTTATTTTGGGGTTTTGGATAAGAAGCATGAAAAGTAAATGACAATGAAAATAAACTAACAACTAATAAAGCTCTTGGTAAGATATGAGAACTCGAAGTCCTATCCTAGTTATCCTCTTCAATTGTGATGAGAATTGTTCATTGCTACCACTTAGTTAACCTCTAACCATGGGGGAAGTCAAGTGGATGAATCAATTTGATTCCTCAAGTCCTAATCAACTCCTAGAGGAATGACTAGCTTTAGGGGCATTCAAATCAATTAGCAACTTCTAATTATCAATCAACAAAGGGATTAGATAACTCAAGAGTCACTAATTACTCTACCTAAGCCAAGAGGAACAAAACCTACATTAAAATCCAACCAAGCATTTCATCAAACACTTGGAAGGCATAAAAGGAAAGCATAGTAAATCAACAACAAGAATGAAATCTAGCAACAATTATTGCAAAGAATTAACAACAACAAATCAAGAAAATCACAATTATCATGAATTACCTCAAATTGCATTATTGAAAGAAAACAAATGAACAACAATACATCCAAAACAAAATGAAGAACTACAATTATTAAAGTGCATAACTAGAAAGGGGAAGAGGAGAAGATTAAGACTTGATGAAGGAAAAGTAAATTGAGGCAAGAATTAAACCTAGATCTAAGAAGAGAGATTAATCTAACCCTAATCCTAATTCTAGAGAGAAGTGAGAGCTTCTCTCTCTAAACTAACTCTAAACTAATCCTAAGTATACTATATGCTAGAATTCATAGATGCCTCCCCTCAATCCTTGATCCTTTTATTCCTTTCTCTTAGCAATTGGCGCCAAAATGGGTTCAGAAACCCTCTCAATTCGCCAGGCACGTGTTGCATTAATGAAGTCATGTGCGGTTATCGACGCGTGCGCGCACGGTACGCGTGCGCGTCCCTGGCCGATTCTGCAATGCGCGCGTGAGCGCCTTGTGTGTGTGCGCGTGCTTGATCAAGATCAGTTCTTTGGCTTTTGTGCTTCTCTCCACTTGCATGCTTTCTTCCTTGCTCCCTTGATCCATGACTAGCCTATTTCAACCTGAGATTACTAGCAAACACATCAAGGCATCTTATGGAATCAAAAATGAATTAAAATTATCAAAATAAGGCTTAAAAAGCATGTTTTTACACTTAAGCACAAATACGGGAGAGATTACAAAACCATGCCAATTCATAGGTTAAATGCGAGAAAAGGTTATCAAAATACTCTAAATTCAATACAAGATAAACCCTAAAAATATGGTTTATCAACCTCCCCATACTTAAACCTTAGCATGTCCTCATGCTAAAATAAGAAGGAACTAAGGGTTATGACATTTATTTGAATGCACTAAACTATATGAACTTATCTAGATGCAATTATCTAAAACAAATGGAAATGCTTAGTTCAAACATATCAATTTCCAAGAGGCTTAGTTCAAACATATCAATTTCCAAGAGAGCATGTGTAAGCACAAGGGTTAAGCAATAGGAATTAAACCCTAAACCCTATAGGTGCGGAATAGACGCTGGACCAGTAAGTAAGTAGGCTCAGGTGCGGAAGGAGGAGCTGTCGACGAAGAGGGAGCTGCTGCTGTAGAGGAGGATAGGGCTGCTATAGGGGCTGACGGTCCAGCTGTCCCCACTACCGCTCTAGCTCTGGAACGGCGTCTAGCTGGTGGCTTCTCGTGTACCCAACCACCCCAAGGAATGGTAACCTCCTTGTCATCTTCATCTGGGGGTGGTGGTATCACATCATCCTCCAACCAGGGGACCTCAGCTAGGGCCGCCATACTCGTGACCAAGGTCGGGAATGGAAGTAGGCCACGAATATGCGCCGGCCACATACACTGTCGGATAAGTCGAGGAAAATAGACATCCTTCCCCTCCATAACACACCCAATCAACAGAAGCATCTCCATAGGGATCTCAGAGAAGTGAGTGGTCGGTAAGACATAGTGGGCAAATATCATCTGCCAAGTCTTAGCCTCTCTAGTCAGCTGAGAAAAGAGCATCCCCTTAGGCTTAGTATTGTTCGCATCCATAACCCATGTAGCATCCGGTAAACCGATCACGCGCCTAAGCGCCTCATAATCAAAGGTCATGCTGTGTATAGCCAACTCAGCCTGCTGATGGGCGCAAGTGCCATCAGGAATATGTCAGCACTGCAAAGCCTCCTCTATGGCAGTCTCAGTAATCATGATCTCTCTACCCCTCAACTGAACCGAATCCAAGGTGGGACGGAAGAATTTGTACGCTTTTTGGCATTGTTTTTAGTATGTTTTTAGTATGTTTTAGTTAGTTTTTAGTATATTTTTATTAGTTTTTAGTTAAAATTCACTTTTCTGGACTTTACTATGAGTTTGTGTGTTTTTCTGTGATTTCAGGTATTTTCTTGCTGAAATTGAGGGACCTGAGCAAAAATCTGATTCAGAGACTGAAAAGGACTGCAGATGCTGTTGGATTCTGACCTCCCTGCACTCGAAGTGGATTTTCTGGAGCTACAGAAGCCCAATTGGCGCGCTCTCAACAGCGTTAGAAAGTAGACATTCTGAGCTTTCCGGAAATGTATAATAGTTCGTACTTTGCCCAAGATTTGATGGCCCAAACCGGCGTTCCAAATCAGCTCAAACTGCCCGGTGTTAAACGCCGGAACTGGCACAAGAATGGGAGTTAAACGCCCAAACTGGCACAAAAGCTGGCGTTTAACTCCAAGAAGAGTCTCTACACGAAAATGCTTTAATGCTCAGCCCAAGCACACACCAAGTGGGCCCGGAAGTGGATTTTTCTGTCATTTACTCATTTCTATAAACCTTAGGCTACTAGTTCTTTATAAATAAGACCTTTTGCTATTGTATTTTCATCGGGGGATCTTAGATCATCTTTAGATCTTTGAGCCTTTTGATCATGTATTGGGAGGCTGGCCATTCGGCCATGCCTGAATCTTGTTCTTATGTATTTTCAACGGTGGAGTTTCTACACACCATAGATTAAGGTGTGGAGCTCTGCTGTACCTCGAGTATTAATGCAATTACTATTGTTCTTCTATTCAATTCAGCTTGTTCTTATTCCAAGATATTCATTCGCACTCAAGAACTTGATGAATGTGATGATTATGTGACGCTCATCATCATTCTCACTTATGAACGCGTGCCTGACAACCACTCCCGTTCTACAAGCAAACAAGGCTTGAATGTCTATCTCTTGGATTCTTTAATCGGAATCTTCGTGGTATAAGCTAGAATGGATGGCGGCATTCAAGAGAATCCGGAAGGTCTAAACCTTGTCTGTGGTATTCTGAGTAGGATTCAATGATTGAATGACTGTGACGAGCTTCAAACTCCTGAAGGCTGGGCGTTAGTGACAGACGCAAAAGAATCAATGGATTCTACTCCAACCTGATTGAGAACCGACAGATGAATAGCCGTGCCGTGACAGGGTGCGTTGAACATTTTCACTGAGAGGACGGGACTGTAGCCACTGACAACGGTGATGCCCAACATACAGCTTGCCATGGAAAGGAGTAAGAAGGATTGGATGAAGACAGTAGGAAAACAGAGAGACGGAAGGGACAGAGCATCTCCATACGCTTATCTGAAATTCTCACCAATGAAATACATAAGTATCTCTATCTTTATGCTTTATTCATATATCGCTCATAACCATTTGAATCTGCCTGACTAAGATTTACAAGATGACCATAGCTTGCTTCATACCAACAATCTTCGTGGGATCGACCCTTACTCGCGTAAGGTTTATTACTTGGACGACCCAGTGCACTTGCTGGTTAGTTGTGCGAAGTTGTGATAAAGAGTTGAGATTGCAATGAGCGTACCATGTTGATGGCTCCATTGATGATCACAATTTCGTGCACCAAGTTTTTGGCGCCGTTGCCGGGGATTGTTGAGTTTGGACAACTGACGGTTCATCTTGTTGCTTAGATTAGGTATTTCTCTTCAGAGTTCTTAAGAATGAATTCTAGTGTTTCAAGGTGATGTTCTTATCATCACCAAAGCTGATTGATTCTCATCAATTTAGCTCTTGAATGCAATGTCCTGCTGAAGTTTGGCTAGCCATGTCTAATTTCCTTAGACTGAAGCTTTAGACTAACATTGCATGATTCCTGGAATTCTCATTAAGAATTTTGATACCTTTATTTTCTTTTCCACTTAATTTTCGAAAAATCCAAAAAAATTTACAAAATCATAAAAACCAAAAATATTGTATGTTGAGTCTAGTGTCTCATTTAAGTTTGGTGTCAATTGCATGTTTCTGTTCTTCTTGCATTCATTCATGTGTCTTCATTAATCTTCAAGTTGTTCTTGATGATTTTCTTGTTCTGATCTTTAAATTCTCTTGTCTTGAGTGTTTTGTTGTTTCTCATATGCATTCTCATTTGTTAGTGTCAGTAGTATACAAACTTCTAAGTTTGGTGTCTTGTATGCATTGTTTATTTGATTTTAGTTGCATTGTGTCTATTCCTCAGTATAAAAAATCCAAAAATATTTTTAATTTGTGTCTTTTCAAGTCAATAATACAGGGAATTGAAGATTCAGAACATTCAGCAGAGGAATTACACAGAAAAAGCTGGGCGTTCAAAATGCCCAGTGAAGAAGGCAAACTGGCATTTAAACACCAGCCAGGGTGCCTGGTTGGGCGTTTAACGCCCAAAAGGGTAGTGCTTTGGGTGTTAAACGCCAGAATGTGCACCATTCTGGGCGTTTAACGCCAGGATGGCACAAGAGGGAAGATTCTATTTTCAATTCAAATTTTTTTCAAGTTTTCAAATTTTTTTTTCAAAATCAAATCTTTTTCAAATCATATCTTTTCAATCAAATCTTTTTCAAAATCAATTTCTTTCCATTTTTCAAAATACTTGCTAACAATTAATGATTTGATTGAACATTTCAAGTATGTTGCCTATTCTGTTGAGAAAGGTTTAATGTTTGAATCATATCTTTTCTTGTTAGGAAAGTCATTAATTTTTAAAATCAAATCTTTTTAAATTGTTTTTCAAATCATATCTTTTCAATCACATCTTTTTAAAACCATAACTTTTCAATCATATCTTCTAATCACATCTTTTTCAAAATCTTTTTGATTTATAATTTAAAAATCTTTTTCAAAATCACTTGATTTCTTTTCCACTCTTGGTTTTCGAAAATCAATTAAAGTTTTTCAAAATGTTTTCAAATATCTTTTACTTAATTTTCGAAAATTTCTTCCCCTCTTCTCACATCCTTCTATTTATGGACTAACACTACTCCTCAATGCATAATTCGAACTCCATCTTTCCTTGATAAGTTCGAAATTTCTACCTCTTCCTTCTATTTTTCTTTTCCTCTGACACTTCAAGGAATCTTTATACTATGATATAGAGGATTCCATATTTTCTTGTTCTTTTCTCTTTCATATGAGCAGGAGCAAAGACAAAAGCATTCTTGTTGAGGCTGACCCTGAACCTGAAAGGACCTTGAAGCGAAAGCTAAGAGAAGCTAAGGCACAACTCTCTGTAGAGGACCTAACAGAAATCTTCAAAGAAGAAGAACCCATGGCAGCCGAAAACAACAACAATGCCAATAATGCAAGGAAGGTGCTGGGTGACTTTACTGCACCTACTCCCGACTTCTATGGGAGAAGCATCTCTATCCCAGCCATTAGAGCAAACAACTTTGAGCTTAAGCCTCAATTAGTTTCTCTAATGCAACAGAATTGCAAGTTCCATGGACTTCCATTGGAAGATCCTCATCAGTTTTTAGCCGAATTCTTGCAAATCTGTGACACTGTCAAGACTAATGGGGTTGACCCTGAGGTCTATAGACTTATGCTATTCTCTTTTGCTGTAAGAGACAGAGCTAGAATATGGTTGGATTCACAACCTAAAGAAAGCCTGAACTCTTGGGAAAAGCTAGTCAATGCCTTCTCGGCAAATTTCTTTCCACCTCAAAAATTGAGTAAGCTTAGAGTGGAAGTCCAAACCTTCAGACAGAAGGAAGGAGAATCCCTCTATGAAGCTTGGGAAGATACAAACAATTGATCAGAAAGTGTCCCTCTGACATGCTTTCTGAATGGAGCATCATAGGTATTTTCTATGATGGTCTCTCTGAACTATCCAAGATGTCATTGGATAGCTCTGCTGGAGGATCTCTTCATCTGAAGAAGACGCCTACAGAAGCTCAAGAACTAATTGAAATGGTTGCAAATAACCAATTCATGTACACTTCTGAAAGGAATCCTGTGAACAATGGGACGAATCAGAAGAAAGGAGTTCTTGAGATTGATACTCTGAATGCCATATTGGCTCAGAAAAAAATATTGACTCAGCAAGTCAATTTGATTTCTCAAAGTCTGTCTGGAATGCAAGCTGCACCAGGCAGTACTAAGGACACTTCATCTGAAGAAGAAGCTTATGATCCTGAGAACCCTTCAATGGAAGAGGTGAATTACATGGGAGAACCCTATGGAAACACCTATAATTCTTCATGGAGAAATCATCCAAATCTCTCATGGAAGGATCAACAGAGACCCCAACAAGGTTTCAACAACAACAATGGTGGAAGAAACAGGTTTAGCAATGGCAAGCCTTTTTCATCATCTTCTCAGCAACAGACAGAGAATTCTAAGCAGAGCCACTTTGACTTAGCAACCATGGTCTCTGATCTAATCAAAACCACCCAAAGTTTTATGACTGAAACAAGGTCCTCCATTAGGAATTTGGAGGCACAAGTGGGTCAGCTGAGCAAGAAAATTACTGAACTCCCTCCTAGTACTCTTCCAAGCAATACAGAAGAGAATCCAAAAGGAGAGTGTAAGGCCATCAACATGGCCGAACTTGGAGAGGATGAAGAGGCAGTGAGCGCCACTGAGGAAGACCTCAATGGACGTCCACTGGCCTCCAATGAGTTCCCTAATGAGGAACCATGGGAATCTGAGGCTCACACTAAGACCATAGAGATTCCATTGGATTTACTTCTGCCATTCATGAGCTCTGATGAGTATTCTTCCTCTGAAGAGGATGAATATGTCACTGAAGAGCAAGTTGCTAAATACCTTAGAGCAATCATGAAGCTAAATGACAAGTTATTTGGTAATGAGACTTGGGAGAACGAACCTCCTTTGCTCACCAAAGAACTGGATGACTTGTCTAGGCAGAAATTACCTCAAAAGAGACAGGATCCTGGAAAGTTTTCAATACCTTGTACCATAGGCACCATGACCTTTAAGAAGCTGTAAACCTCATGCATCTCTCTGTAATGGAGAAGCTAGGGATCTTTGAGGTGCAAACTGCAAGAATCTCACTAGAGATGGCAGACAATTCAAGAAAATAAGCTTATGGACTTGTAGAGGATGTTTTGGTAAAGATTGAAGACCATTACATCCCTGCTGATTTCATAGTCCTAGAGACTGAGAAGTGCATGGATGAATCCATCATCCTTGTCAGACCCTTCCTAGCCACAGCAAAGGCTATGATTGATGTAGACAGAGGAGAATTGATCATTCAGTGAATGAAGAATCCTTTGTGTTTAAGGCTCAAGGATACCCCTCTGTCACCATGGAGAGGAAGCATGAAGAGCTTCTCTCAAAACAGAGTCAAACAGAGCCCCCACAGTCAAACTCTAAGTTTGGTGTTGGGAGGCCACAACCAAATTCTAAGTTTGGTGTTGAACCCCCACATTCAAACTCTAAGTTTGGTGTTGGGAGGTTCCAACATTGCTCTGAGTATCTTTGAGGCTCCATGAGAGCCCACTGTCAAGCTACTGACATTAAAGAAGCGCTTGTTGGGAGGCAACCCAATGTTATATTTAATCTATTTTCCTTTGTTATTTTATGTTTTCTGTAGATTGATGATCATGGGAAGTCACAAAATCAATTGAAAAAGCAAAAACAGAATGAAAAACAGAAAGAAAAATAGCACACCCTGGAGGAAGATGCTGCTGGCGTTTAAACGCCAGTAAGGGTAGCAAATGGGCGTTTAACACCCAGTCTGGCACCATTCTGGGCATTTAATGCCAGAAAGGGGCACCAGACTAGCGTTAAACGCTAGGAAAGGGCAAAAAGTTGGCGTTAAACGCCAGAAATGGGCACCAGCCCGGCGTTTAACGCCAGAATTGTCACAGAGAGCAATTTTGCTCGCCACTTGGCGCAGGGATGACTTTTCTTTGACACCTCAGGATCTGTAGACCCCACAGGATCCCCACCTACCCCACCACCCTCTCTCTTCTTCACCCATTTACCAATCACCTCAACACCTCTTCCCCAAAAACCCTTCACCTATCAAATCCCATCTTTCTCTTCACCACTCACATCCATCCTTCATAAAACCCCACCTACCTCACCATTCAAAATTCAAACCACTTTCCCTCCCAAACCCACCCTCCCATAGCCGAAACCTACCCCTCTCTCCACTCCTATATAAACCCATCTTCACTCCTTCATTTTCACACACCCTAAACACTACTTCTCCCCCTTTGGCCGAACCACAAAGCCACCTCCATCTCCTCTATTTCTTCTTCTTCTACTCTCTTCTTTCTTCTTTTGCTCGAGGACGAGCAAACCTTTTAAGTTTGGTGTGGTAAAAGCATTGCTTTTTGTTTTTCCATAACCATTTATGGCATCCAAGGCCGGAGAAACCTCTAGAAAGAGGAAAGGGAAGGCAAAAGCTTCCACTTCCGAGTCATGGAAGATGGAGAGATTCATCTCAAGAGTGCACCAAGACCACTTCTATGAAGTTGTGGCCTTGAAGAAGGTGATCCCCGAGGTCCCTTTCAAACTCAAAAAGAGTGAATATCCGGAGATCCGACATGAGATCCGAAGAAGAGGTTGGGAAGTTCTTACTAACCCCATTCAACAAGTCAGAATCTTAATGGTTCAAGAGTTCTATGCCAATGCATGGATCACCAAGAACCATGATCAAAGTGTGAACCCGGACCCAAAGAATTGGCTTACAATGGTTCGGGAGAAATACTTAGATTTTAGTCCGGAAAATGTAAGGTTGGCATTCAACTTGCCCATGATGCAAGGAGATGAACACCCTTACACTAGAAGGGTCAACTTTGATCAAAGGTTGGACCAAGTCCTCATAGACATCTGTGAAGAGGGTGCCCAATGGAAGAGAGATTCAAGAGGGAAGCCGATTCAACTGAGAAGGCATGACCTCAAGCCCGTGGCTAGGGGATGGTTGGAGTTTATCCAATGCTCAATCATTCCCACTAGCAACCGGTCCGAAGTTACTATAGACCGGGCCATCATGATCCATAGCATCATGATTGGAGAAGAAGTAGAAATTCATGAGGTTATAGCCCAAGAACTTTATAAGGTGGCGGACAAGTCCTCTACCTTGGCAAGGTTAGCCTTTCCTCATCTCATTTGTCACCTCTGTTATTCAGTTGGAGTTGACATAGAGGGAGACATCCCCATTGATGAGGACAAGCCCATCACTAAGAAAAGGATGGAGCAAACAAGAGATCCCACTCATCATGAAATCCCTGAGATGCCTCAAGGGATGCACTTACCTCCACAAAACTATTGGGAGCAAATCAACACCTCCCTAGGAGAATTGAGTTCCAACATGGGACAACTAAGGGTGGAGCACCAAGAACATTCCATCCTCCTCCATGAAATTAGAGAAGATCAAAGAATCATGAGAGAGGAGCAACAAAGGCAAGGAAGAGACATTGAGGAGCTCAAGCACTCCATAAGACCTTCAAGAGGAAGAACAAGCCGCCATCACTAAGGTGGACCCGTTCTTTAATTTCCTTGTTCTTTATTTTTCTGTTTTTCGAAAAATCATGCTTATGTTTATCTATGTTTGTGTCTTGTGATCATTAGTGTCTTAGTGTCTATGCCTTAAAGTTATGAATGTCCTATGAATCCATCACCTTTCTTAAATGAAAAATGTTCTTAATTGAAAAAGAGAAGAATTGCATGAATTTTAAATTTTATAACAGATTAATTATTTTGATGTGGTGGCAATACTTTTGTTTTCTGAATGTATGCTTAAACAGTGCATATGTCTTTTGAATTTGTTGTTCATGAATGTTGGCTCTTGAAAGAATGATGAAAAAGGAGACATGTTACTGAGGATCTGAAAAATCATAAAAATGATTCTTGAAGCAAGAAAAAGCAGTGAATACAAAAAAAAGAGAAGAAGCAAAAAAAAAAAAGAAGAACGAAAAAAAAAGGAGAAAGAGAAAAAAGAAAGAAATAAAGGCAAAAAGAGTGTGCTTAAGAACCCTGGACACCTGATGGGATATTTTTGGTGGAAAAATGAATTTCTCCCAAAACAACACCAATCTAACCGGCAAGTGCACCGGGTCGCATCAAGTAATAATAACTCACGGGAGTGAGGTCGATCCCACAGGGATTGATGGATCAAGCAACTTTAGTGGGTGATTAGTTTAGTCAAGCTAACATTGAGTGAATTGTGTGAAGTTGAGCAACAGAAGGTAAAAATTGCAATGAATTTAAATTGCAGAAAGTAAATGGAACTGAAACTTAAAGAGCAAGAAATGTAAATTGCAAGAATCTTAAATGACAAGAAATATAAATTGCATTAAATATAAAGGGAATTGGGAATTGGAGTTGCAGAAATTAAACAATGAAAAGTTAAATTGCAACAAGCAGAGAAGTAAAAGATGGATTTGATTGATTCGGAACCAAAACAGAAATGTGAATAAACATGAAAAGCAATAAACAGAGAATGTAAAATTGGAATTAAGATCTCAGGACCCAAGAGACTAGATAACCAAGTCTAGATCTCAATGCCTTCCTAGATCCAACAAGAGCAATTGCAAAGAAATTTAAGAAATGTCAAGTGCAGAAAGAGTAGATGAAGAAGCAATTAACCGAAAATGAAATTCAATTAAGCAGTGAATAAAACAGAGAGATCTTAGGATGAGATTGAAACAGAATTTCTTCAATTCTCCAACCCAAGACTCAAAAACAAATTAAAGAGAGAGCTCTCTACTACTACTCCTAGTGCTCCCTAGTGGAGCCAACCTCCTCACAAATATGAAACAGATGCCTATTTATAGGCATTTCTACAAAATAAAATTCAAAACAAATTACAATTAAAATGAAATTTCTATTCTAACTATCTTGTGCCTCTGAGTGGTGATCATTTGGGCCCTTGCTCTTGATGGAATTGGGTTGATAAAGGCCTTGGTTGATTGCTCTTGGAGTTTGAAGAGGAACCGAATTGAACCGGGTTGAGTTTGCAAATTTGGATTTCAAAGTTAGCCTCAAAGTTAGGGGCTAACTTCAAAGCTAACTTTTTCTAGCAGCAACCATGTTTTCCTGCATCTCACGTTGGGGCCAACGTTAGGGGGCTAACTTTGACCCTAACGTTGGCCTTGCTTATGCACATTTATGGGGCCAACTTTGTCCTCTTGTCATGTTGCCAATTTTATGCCCAATATAGACTATCATATATGGTTGGAAAGCTCTGAATGTCAGCTTTCTAACCCACTTGGAATCACTTCAATTGGACATCTACAATTCAAGTTATGATCATTTGAAGAGGGCATGGTCGCTGGCTTTGGTGTGCAGCGTTTGAGGTAACGTTAGCCCTCAACGTTGGCGAAAACGCCAATTCTGGAGGCTCAAACGTTTTGTCCACCCCATACTATTATACATTGTTGGAAAGCCCTGGATGTCTACTTTCATTTGCCGTTGGAAGCGCATCAATTGGAGCTCTACAGCTCGAGTTATACTCCATTGAAGGTGCAGAGGTCAAGTGGCCTCACTGCAGGTTGCCCACATGTTCATTTATGCACATTGCGGGGCAGTTTTCTCCCTCAATTTTAGTGTCCACCATACAGTGCCATATATGCTTGGAAAGCTCTTGATTCCTACTTTCCAATGCTTCTTGAATCACCTCATTTGGAGCTCTCTAGCTCAAGTTATTCTTGTTGGAAGTACACCCCTGGGAAACAATTCAAATGCCAACGTTAGCCTCCAAGTTAGGGGCTAACGTTGGCGCTAACGTGGCTAACCCCTGGGAGCAATTTTAGTTCCCAACGTTAGCCTCCAAGTTAGGGGCTAACGTTGGGGCTAACTTCAATTCCAACTTCATTTGTTCCTGGTTCAATCTCCCTTGATTCATTGTCTCATCTTAGCTTCTAGCCATTCCTTCTCACTTCAATCCTTTTCCAAGCTTTCTTCACCTATCATAAATCAACCAAACACATCAAAGCTATGCTTGAAATCATGAGATGATCATTCTATCCTAATATGCACCAATTATGGCATCAAACCTCATGAAATTGCATTAATTTATCTATGGTTGATTTAATCAAAGGAAACATGAAAATCTACCTAAATTGGCTTGCTTATGGTTCAAGAAAGTGCATAAAACCTATTGAAAACAAAGGAAAAGCATAGAAAAACATGACATGGTAACATGTCATCACAACACCAAACTTAAACCTTGCTTGTCCCCAAGCAAGAAAAGAATCATGCAATAAAGATTGACAATCCAAGGAAAGAAGATTAGCAACTCAATGTTCATGGTAAGCTAGTTTTCTAAGCATGCTATAATCACAAAAGAAATGTAAATGATTGATGCTTCCATCTAGCTCAATTTATGAAATCTTTCTTTTATATTTCTTCCTTGAAACAAGCTTTTGATTTTTTTATTTAGCTTCTCCTTTTGGGTGCTTTGCCCCATGAGTTGATAACAAAGCTACGACTTCTAAATGCTTTGTTTTCAAGTATTACCACTTGATACATAAGCACCACAAGCATTTGATTAGAGGACTTCATTAAGCTCATTTTTCTTTTCTTTTCTTGACTCTCTAATCATTGATGCTCAGAGCCTTGAGCTTTGAGGGAGTGCTTTTGCACTTTGAGCCTAGCCTTGACTTCTAAGTGTTTTGTTTTCAAGCATTTGGCTTGATACATAAACACCACAAGTACTTAGCAAATAGATTGCCATTGGTACTCAGAGCCTTCAACTTTCTCATTCTTTCCCTTTTTCTTTTCTTGCTTTAATTGTATTTGCTTCTTCAAGGTTTTCATGATTTTAAAAGATTTCACAAAATGTCCTAGATGAAAACTTCAATTAAATAAAATCCAATGCAATTAAGCAACAATCAAACATACTAGCTTTCCAATGCCTTTATGCACATGCTAAAATCTTCTTTAATGCCTTGTTTGTTTATGATCATGATACTTTGTTGCTTTTGAATTCACAAAACTCAAGTTGGTAATCATAATGACATAGCACCATGTTGCAATTTAGAATTCAAACTATGCCTTTTCATACACACATGCATACAGAGAGGGTAAAGACAATCATGCAATTTATAGTGCTTGAAACAAATGAGAGGAAAAGGAACTTTACAACCTTGTAGTTCATCTTCTCTATTGTTGTCGTTTTCCTCCCATTCTTCTTCTTTCCCTTGCCAACTCAAAATGCTTGCTCATCCTCAAGCAACAATTAGAACAATGGCTATGGGGCTAAGATGGATCATGAATGTCTTACACAATGAAAAGTTAGTAGTACATGTGTTCTAAGCAAGCAAAATTAAAGATAATAATCAAGGCGCAAGAGACAGAGACAATTTGATTGCATAGATAAGAAGGTGTGCACAATACATTGCATAAAAGATAAGTGGCACACCAAACTTAGTGTGACACTTTCACTTGAAATTAATGCAAGTATCTTGTAAGAATTGGAACCAAATTTTGTTGCATAGCAACACCAAACTTAGAATGCAATCCTATGTCCATTTATTTGAATTAAAACTAAACAAGAGAGACTGTTATTTGTTGAATACAATCACCAAGCCAAGATTAGCCATGAATAAGGGTCTCTTGGTGATGTATTAACAAAAACAGTTAATAACAGGGATCATAGAAAATATAAAGAAGTGACTAAAACAAAGAAAATGCAAACGAAATGTCAAAACAAAAGAAAAATAATAATGCAAGGGCAATATGATTATGCAGACAAGTGATGTTGTTGGATGAGTTGCATAGACAATTAAGTGGCACACCAAACTTAGAATCTTAGTGTGACACTTCCATGTAAAATTGATGCAATCATCCATGAAGTTGGAAAACAGTTTGTTGCAGGGCAACACCAAACTTAGAATGTGATCATATGCCAGTTTATTGAAATTTAAACAAGACAAGGAGAAGAAATGTTACCTACTGTTTACCTATTCTTCACTTTCTTCCTCTTCTTCCAGTTTGTTAAGAGGAATGACTCCAAGAGGGGAGAAGTTTCAGCTAGTGTCCCTTGCCTTGGCTTTTCCTCAGCAAGCTTCCTTTTGCAAATGGCTTGATTGATCTTGCTTACTGGATTAGGGACAGGATTGGTGCTGTTGTTAGTTGCCTTCACTTCCTTGAATCCAAGTCTTGGTTGCTGTGTGATTATTGGAGTTTTGTATTCATCCAGAGCCTTTTGTATTGGTGGTTCCATGAACTCCTCCTCTATGTACTTTTCTGCCTCACTTGAGTTTGGAATGACTTCTTCACTTTCTTGCTCCTCCACTTCCTCTTTTGCACCCAACAATTGTTTTAATTGCTCTATCATGGGGAGGTTTGTTTATCTTCCCAACATTTCTTCATCTCCTCATCATATCTTTCAATCAGGGATTCAATTGTTGAGCCATTTTGGTCTAGGGAAGTTTGTGAGAGCTGTGAGTCTTCATGTTCTCTTGTCATCTCAAGTGCAGTTTCAGGTTCAACCACCTCATTCTTCATTGAAAGTTCACTTGATGCAGTGGCCTCCTTATCTTGCTCTTCCACTTTATCCTTCACATCCGTCAATTGGTCTTTACTTTCCTTGCTTAGTAGTCCTAAGCGTTTATCTGTGTCCTCCAATTGCTTATCTATCTCCTGAGAAAGGATTTTTATTTCCCTCCAAGATTGTTGACCTTCCTCCACCATCCTGTTAAACATGGACTCAAGTTTTGAGAGTCTTTGGCTCGTGGAGGTTTGTGTTGAGGCATATTTAAGTGATGAAAAATTGTCAATTGAGAAACTGGGACGTGAGGATGAATGCTCTTTCATTCCTTGGTGATACTCCCAGCCACCATTAGAATAATGACTTGAATCATTTTGTGGTGGTGGTTGGTATCCCATATGATTTTCTTGCTCATCTTGTGTTTCTGAAGCATAGCTCAATGAATTGGAGTGCCCAGAATTTGAAGTTTCTTGGTGATATTCCCAACCACCATTAGAGATTGGTGATGGTGGGTAATATCCCATAAAATTTGGTTGATCATAAGATGAGTTGAACTCCATTTGAATTTTGTAAAACACAACACCAAGGAAAATTGAAATTCATATCTCAGAGATGAATTTCTTAGTGAGGCAATAACTCAAACACCTTGGTTTCAACTTAGAACAGAGAACAAAATAAAGAAAATGCTTGATCTAGACTTCTCACCCACTTAATCATTGTTGATCTAATCAATCCCCGGCAACGGCGCCAAAAACTTGATGGGATATTTTTGGTGGAAAAATGAATTTCTCCCAAAACAACACCAATCTAACCGGCAAGTGCACCGGGTCGCATCAAGTAATAATAACTCACGGGAGTGAGGTCGATCCCACAGGGATTGATGGATCAAGCAACTTTAGTGGGTGATTAGTTTAGTCAAGCTAACATTGAGTGAATTGTGTGAAGTTGAGCAACAGAAGGTAAAAATTGCAATGAATTTAAATTGCAGAAAGTAAATGGAACTGAAACTTAAAGAGCAAGAAATGTAAATTGCAAGAATCTTAAATGACAAGAAATATAAATTGCATTAAATATAAAGGGAATTGGGAATTGGAGTTGCAGAAATTAAACAATGAAAAGTTAAATTGCAACAAGCAGAGAAGTAAAAGATGGATTTGATTGATTCGGAACCAAAACAGAAATGTGAATAAACATGAAAAGCAATAAACAGAGAATGTAAAATTGGAATTAAGATCTCAGGACCCAAGAGACTAGATAACCAAGTCTAGATCTCAATGCCTTCCTAGATCCAACAAGAGCAATTGCAAAGAAATTTAAGAAATGTCAAGTGCAGAAAGAGTAGATGAAGAAGCAATTAACTGAAAATGAAATTCAATTAAGCAGTGAATAAAACAGAGAGATCTTAGGATGAGATTGAAACAGAATTTCTTCAATTCTCCAACCCAAGACTCAAAAACAAATTAAAGAGAGAGCTCTCTACTACTACTCCTAGTGCTCCCTAGTGGAGCCAGCCTCCTCACAAATATGAAACAGATGCCTATTTATAGGCATTTCTACAAAAAAATTCAAAACAAATTACAATTAAAATGAAATTTCTATTCTAACTATCTTGTGCCTCTGAGTGGTGATCATTTGGGCCCTTGCTCTTGATGGAATTGGGTTGATAAAGGCCTTGGTTGATTGCTCTTGGAGTTTGAAGAGGAACCGAATTGAACCGGGTTGAGTTTGCAAATTTGGATTTCAAAGTTAGCCTCAAAGTTAGGGGCTAACTTCAAAGCTAACTTTTTCTAGCAGCAACCATGTTTTCCTGCATCTCACGTTGGGGCCAACGTTAGGGGGCTAACTTTGACCCTAACGTTGGCCTTGCTTATGCACATTTATGGGGCCAACTTTGTCCTCTTGTCATGTTGCCAATTTTATGCCCAATATAGACTATCATATATGGTTGGAAAGCTCTGAATGTCAGCTTTCTAACCCACTTGGAATCACTTCAATTGGACATCTACAATTCAAGTTATGATCATTTGAAGAGGGCATGGTCGCTGGCTTTGGTGTGCAGCGTTTGAGGTAACGTTAGCCCTCAACGTTGGCGAAAACGCCAATTCTGGAGGCTCAAACGTTTGTCCACCCCATACTATTATACATTGTTGGAAAGCCCTGGATGTCTACTTTCATTTGCCGTTGGAAGCGCATCAATTGGAGCTCTACAGCTCGAGTTATACTCCATTGAAGGTGCAGAGGTCAAGTGGCCTCACTGCAGGTTGCCCACATGTTCATTTATGCACATTGCGGGGCAGTTTTCTCCCTCAATTTTAGTGTCCACCATACAGTGCCATATATGCTTGGAAAGCTCTTGATTCCTACTTTCCAATGCTTCTTGAATCACCTCATTTGGAGCTCTCTAGCTCAAGTTATTCTTGTTGGAAGTACACCCCTGGGAAACAATTCAAATGCCAACGTTAGCCTCCAAGTTAGGGGCTAACGTTGGCGCTAACGTGGCTAACCCCTGGGAGCAATTTTAGTTCCCAACGTTAGCCTCCAAGTTAGGGGCTAACGTTGGGGCTAACTTCAATTCCAACTTCATTTGTTCCTGGTTCAATCTCCCTTGATTCATTGTCTCATCTTAGCTTCTAGCCATTCCTTCTCACTTCAATCCTTTTCCAAGCTTTCTTCACCTATCATAAATCAACCAAACACATCAAAGCTATGCTTGAAATCATGAGATGATCATTCTATCCTAATATGCACCAATTATGGCATCAAACCTCATGAAATTGCATTAATTTATCTATGGTTGATTTAATCAAAGGAAACATGAAAATCTACCTAAATTGGCTTGCTTATGGTTCAAGAAAGTGCATAAAACCTATTGAAAACAAAGGAAAAAGCATAGAAAAACATGACATGGTAACATGTCATCAACACCTCTAATTGGGGACTCTAGCAAGCTGAGTCACAATCTGAAAAGGTTCACCCAATTATGTGTCTGTGGCATGTATGTATCCGGTGGTAATACTGGAAGACAGAGTGCTTTGGGCCACGGCCAAGACTCATAAAGTAGCTGTGTTCAAGAATCATCATACTTAACTAGGAGAATCAATAACACTATCTGGATTCTGAGTTCCTATAGAAGTCAATCATTCTGAATTTCAAAGGATAGAGTGAGATGCCAAAACTGTTCAGAGGCAAAAAGCTAAAAGCCCCGCTCATCTAATTAATACTGATCTTCATAGATGTTTTTGGAATTCATTGCATATTCTCTTCTTTTTATCTTGTTTGATTTTCAGTTGCTTAGGGACAAGCAACAATTTAAGTTTGGTGTTGTGATGAGCGGATAATTTGTACGCTTTTTGGCATTGTTTTTAGTATGTTTTTAGTATGTTTTAGTTAGTTTTTAGTATATTTTTATTAGTTTTTAGTTAAAATTCACTTTTCTGGACTTTACTATGAGTTTTTGTATTTTTCTGTGATTTCAGGTATTTTCTGGCTGAAATTGAGGGACCTGAGCAAAAATCTGATTCAGAGACTGAAAAGGACTGCAGATGCTGTTGGATTCTGACCTCCCTGCACTCAAAGTGGATTTTCTAGAGCTACAAAAACCCAATTGGCGCGCTCTCAACGGCGTTGGAAAGTAGACATCCTGGCCTTTCCAGCAATGTATAATAGTCCATACTTTGCCCAAGATTTGATGGCCCAAACTGGCGTTCCAAATCAGCTCAAAACTGCTCGGCGTTAAACGCCGGAACTGGCACAAAAGCTGGCGTTTAACTCCAAGAAGAGTCTCTACACGAAAATGCTTCAATGCTCAGCCCAAGCACACACCAAGTGGGCCCGGAAGTGGATTTTTCTGTCATTTACTCATTTCTGTAAACCTTAGGCTACTAGTTCTTTATAAATAAGACCTTTTGCTATTGTATTTTCATCGGGGGATCTTAGATCATCTTTAGATCTTTGAGTCTTTTGATCATGTATTGGGAGGCTGGCCATTCGGCCATGCCTGAACCTTGTTCTTATGTATTTTCAACGGTGGAGTTTCTACACACCATAGATTAAGGTGTGGAGCTCTGCTGTACCTCGAGTATTAATGCAATTACTATTATTCTTCTATTCAATTCAGCTTGTTCTTATTCCAAGATATTCATTCGCACTCAAGAACTTGATGAATGTGATGATTATGTGACGCTCATCATCATTCTCACTTATGAACGCATGCCTGACAACCATTCCCGTTCTACAAGCAAACAAGGCTTGAATGTCTATCTCTTGGATTCTTTAATCGAAATCTTCGTGGTATAAGCTAGAATGGATGGCGGCATTCAAGAGAATCCGGAAGGTCTAAAACTTGTCTGTGGTATTCTGAGTAGGATTCAATGATTGAATGACTGTGACGAGCTTCAAACTCCTGAAGGCTGGGCGTTAGTGACAGACGCAAAAGAATCAATGGATTCTACTCCAACCTGATTGAGAACCGACAGATGAATAGCCGTGTCGTGATAGGGTGCGTTGAACATTTTCACTGAGAGGACGGGACTGTAGCCACTGACAACGGTGATGCCCAACATACAGCTTGCCATGGAAAGGAGTAAGAAGGATTGGATGAAGACAGTAGGAAAGCAGAGAGACAGAAGGGACAGAGCATCTCCATACGCTTATCTGAAATTCTCACCAATGAAATACATAAGTATCTCTATCTTTATGCTTTATTCATATATCACTCATAACCATTTGAATCTACCTGACTAAGATTTACAAGATGACCATAGCTTGCTTCATACCAACAATCTCCGTGGGATCGACCCTTACTCGCGTAAGGTTTATTACTTGGACGACCCAGTGCACTTGCTGGTTAGTTGTGCGAAGTTGTGATAAAGAGTTGAGATTGCAATGAGCGTACCATGTTGATGGCGCCATTGATGATCACAATTTCGTGCACCACTATAGCCTTTCCTTTATCCGACATCCTGAAAAAGAAATATAATAGAGTATAAGCAATAAAGCATGTAGCACAAAGCAAAGAAAGCATATTCAGGATGTAAAATAGATGACAAGCAAACATGATGTGAATGGAATTTGAAATATGGCCAACAAATAAGAACAGAAAATACAGCCATAGCCCAAGAATTCAATGTTCACTAATGAGCACAATTCATAAAGAATAAGCATGTTCATCATCAAGACTCAAAAGAATGGTTATAATAGTTAAAATGCAAGTTGGGAAGGAAAGAAGTCAGTGAGTTAGAAAAAAAATGGAGTTAAAAATTAGTAGTATGATGAGAGATGAACATTTCAAGCATACAAATCATGGTCACAATGTATAATGCAAATCCCGAAAGTTGAAAATAACGAAAGGTAGCCCAAATTCGTAATAGAGAGCAAAATGAAATTAAATTTCTTGAAAATTGGGCTGCATTTCGGCTTAAAATTGGACGTTCCCGGGTAGCAAAATGCCACAAACAACATGATTACAATATCAATTAATCACAGCATCAATAAGATAGCATCCAGGCAACACAGATTGCACACAGAGCAACTCAAAAGTGGCACTAATCAGACAAGCGAACAAACAAAAAATAAACACAAACGGAGCACTTATCAGGCCTAGAATCCTCTATCCAGCCCTAGCTACCTAACCGCAATTATTTCTAAGTAATCCTTGATGACAAGTCATCATATACCCATTTTTCAAGCTAATTTCACTTGTTTTGTTAGCATTTATGCACTTTCTTGCATCCTAAGTAAGTGATTTGGAGTGAAAATGCATAACTTCTCTAAATCAAGCAACCACCATGAAATTAATGTTAAATCATGAGGTTTAAGCTAATATTTAATTGAATTTTAATTGATTTATAAGCCTCTTGAATTTAGTGATACTTGGAGTGGTTGTTTTGGTTTATTATAGGTGAAGAAAAGAAAAGAAAAGGAAAAGCGTGGCCTAAGAAGTGTAGCCCAAGGAAAGGAAAGTGTGGTCAAAGCAAGAGGAAGTGTGCCGCATGCAAAGGGGGAGGCAAACATTGCCCTCCACAAGGGCACACTGCCCTCTAGGAGGGCAACATAAGGGAACCAAGCAAGGAAGGCAACTCTGCCCTGCCCACTACAAGGGCAGAGCACAAATTGTGCCTTGGAACCAAGAAGAAGAGAACCTTGCCCTGCCCTCCACAAGGGCAGTATCGGGCTCACTGGTGGGCGAAATTGTGATTTATACTTTCACACAACTCAAATAATATTCCTCGGTAATGGCTCCAAAAACTTGGTGCACAATACCATGGTCTAAAATCAACTTCACAGTCTCGCTCAACTAACCAGCAAGTGCACTGGGTCGTCCAAGTAATAAACCTTACGTGAGTAAGGGTCGATCCCACAGAGATTGTTGGTATGAAGCAAGCTATGGTCACCTTGTAAATCTCAGTTAGGCAGATTAAAATTGTTTTATGGTTTCGGAAATTATATAAAAAGAAGAGATAATAAAAGGGATAGAAAACTTATGCAGATTCATTGGTGGGAATTTCAGATAAGCGAATGGAGATACTGTATGCTCAAGGACGCCTGCTATTCTCCTGCTTCAACTCAATCCTTCTTACTCCTTTTCATGGCAAGCTGTATGTAGGGCATCACCGTTGTCAGTGGCTACATCCCATCCTCTCAGTGAAAATGGTCCTCTGCGGCTGTCACTCGCATGGCTAATCATCTGTCGGTTCTCAATCAGGTTGGAATAGAATCCATTGATTCTTTTGCGCTTGTCATCACGCCCAGCCTTCAGGAGTTTGAAGCTCGTCACAGTCATTCAATCCCAGAATCCTACTCGGAATACCATAGACAAGGTTTAGACTTTTTGGATCCTCATGAATGCCGCCATCTATCTAACTTATACCACGAAGATTCTGTTGGGGAATCTAAGAGATATGCGCCCGGCCTAGAGTAGAACGGAATTGGTTGTCAATCACGCGCGTTCATAGGTGAGAATGATGATGAGTGTCACGGATCATCACATTCATCAAGTTGAAGTGCAACGTATATCTTGAAATAGGAATAAATAGAATTGAATAGGATATCATCTTAATGGCATTGAAACTTGAGGTACAGCAGAGCTCCACACCCTTAATCTATGGTGTGTAGAAACTCCACCGTTGAAAATACATAAGTGAAAGGTTCAGGCATGGCCGAGAGGCCAGCCCCCAAGGTCTAAGGACTAGGCGTCCAGAGATCTGATCCTAAGATCTAAAGTGATCAAAAGATGTCAAATACATTAGTTAAATGTTCTATTTATAATAAACTAGCTCCTAGGGTTTACATGAGTAAGTGATTGATGCATAAATCCACTTCCGGGGCCCACTTGGTGTATGTTTGGGCTGAGCTTGATCAATCCACGAGCTGAGGCTTCTCTTGGAGTTGAACTCCGAGTTATGACGTGTTTTGGGCGTTCAACTCCGGATCATGACGTTTTTCTGGCGTTTAACTCCAGACAGCAGCATGAACTTGGCGTTCAACGCCAAGTTACGTCGTCAATTTCCGAATAAAGTATGGACTATTATATATTGCTGGAAAGCCCTGGATGTCTACGTTCCAACGCCGTTGAGAGCGCGCCAATTGAATTTCTGTAGCTCCAGAAAATCCATTTCGAGTGCAGGGAGGTCAGATTCCAACAACATCAGCAGTCCTTTTGTCAGCCTTTTTCAGAGTTTTGCTCAAGTCCCTTAATTTCAGCCAGAAATTACCTGAAATCACAGAAAAACACACAAACTCATAGTAAAGTCCAGAAATGTGAATTTAACATAAAAACTAATGAAAACATTCCTAAAAGTAGCTTGATCATACTAAAAACTACCTAAAAACAATGCCAAAAAGCGTATAAATTATCCGCTCATCACAACACCAAACTTAAATTGTTGCTTGTCCCCAAGCAACTGAAAATCAATTAGGATAAAAAGAAGAGAATATACTATAAATTCCAGAATATCAATGAATATTAATTATAATTAGATGAGCGGGACTTGTAGCTTTTTGCTTCTGAACAGTTTTGGCATCTCACTTTTTCCTTTGAAGTTTAGAATGATTGGCTTCTCTAGGAACTTAGACTTTCGGATAGTGTTATTGACTTTCCTAGTTAAGCATGTTGATTCTTGAACACAGCTACTTATGAGTCTTGGCCGTGGCCTTAAGCACTTTGTTTTCCAGTATTACCACCGGATACATAAATGCCACAGACACATAACTGGGTGAACCTTTTCAGATTGTGACTTAGCTTTGCTAAAGTCCCCAGTTAGTGGTGTCCAGAGCTCTTAAGCACACTCTTTTGCCTTAGATCACGACTTTAACCACTTAGTCTCAAGCTTTTTGCTTGGACCTTCATGACACAAGCACATGGTTAGGGACAGCTTGATTTAGCCGCTTAGGCCTGGATTTTATTTCCTTGGGCCCTCCTATCCATTGATGCTCAAAGCCTTGGATCCTTTTTACCCTTGCCTTTTGGTTTTAAGGGCTATTGGCTTTTTCTACTGCTTCTTCTTTTTCTATATAGTCTTTTTTTTTTCGAATGCTTCTTCTTTTTCACTGCTTTTTCTTGCTTCAAGAATCAATTTCATGATTTTTCAGATCCTCAATAACATTTCTCTTTGTTCATCATTCTTTCAAGAGCCAACAATCTTAACATTCATAAACAACAAGATCAAAAGACATATGCACTGTTCAAGCATTCATTCAGAAAACAAAAGTATTGTCACCACATCAATATAATTAAACTAAATTCAATGATAAATTCGAAATTCATGTACTTCTTGTTCTTTTGAATTAAAACATTTTTTATTTAAGAGAGGTGAAAGATTCATGGATTTTATTCATAGCTTTAAGGCATAGTTACTACATACTAATGATCATGAAATAAAGACACAAAACATAGATAAACACAACATTAAAAACCGAAAAGCAGAAAGAAATAAGAACAAGGAATGAATCCACCTGAGTGAGGGTGGCGCCTTCTTGAAGGTCCAATGGTGCTCTTTGAGCTCCTCTATGTCTCTTCCTTGCTTCTGTTGAATGATTCATAGTAATTTTGGTGTTTCTACCCTTAGTTGCTTCCAATATTTGTGTGGAGGACAACTTATCCCCTGAGGTATCTCAGGGATCTCTTGATTTGCAGCCACATGTTCTACCACTGAGCTATGACGGCTTATATTAGTCTTTCCATCTCCCATGACTCAGAGGTGGAAGATTTTTTTGTCTTCCCTTTTTCTCTTTTTTTTTTTCTTTTTTTTTTTTGAGGTTTCTCTGAATTGTTGATTTTTAGTTTCTCTTGACTTCCTCTTCAGAGTCCTTTCATGTTCATGATCTGCTTCAATAAGAATGTTCTTGTCCTTGCTCCTGCTCATATAGGGAAGAAGAGAACAAGAAAAGAAAGAGGAATCCTCTATGTCACAGTAAAGAGGTTCCTTATTGTTAGTAGAAGAAGAAAGGAATAAAAGTGGAGAATCCAATCACAATGGTGAGGATAGAGGCAGTGATTGGAGATGAAGAGAGGTGAAGAGAAGTGTTAGTAAATAAATAAAATAATAGAAAGAGATGAGGGGGAGAGAAATTCGAAAATAATTTTGAAAAATGGGTTAGTAATTTTTGAAAATTAAAACTAAAATTTGAAACAATTAATTAATTAAAAAGAATTTTTGAAAAAGAGGGAGGTATTTTCGAAAATTAGAGAGGGAAAAGTAGTTAGGTGGTTTTGAAAAAGATAAGAAACAAACAAAAAATTAATTAGTTAGTTGAAAAAGATATTAAAATCAAATTTGAAAAGATAAGAGGATAAGAAGTTAGAAAAGATATTTAAAATTTTTTTTTGAAAAAGATAAAATTTTAAAAAAATATGATATAAAAGATATGATTTAAAAAGATATGGTTTTGAAAAGATAAGATTGAAATTAGTTTTGAAAAAGATTTGAATTTTAAAATCACAATTAATGACTTGACTCACAAGAAATCACAAGATATGATTCTAGAACTTAAAATTTGAATCTTTCTTAACAAGAAAGTAACAAACTTGAAATTTTTGAATCAAAACATTAATTTTTGATGCAATTTTCGAAAATATGATGTAAAGATAAGAAAAAGATTTTGAAAATATTTTGAAAAAGATTTTTGAAATTTTCGAAAATGATGAAAAAATGGAAAAGATATGATTTTTGAAAAAGATTTTAAAAAGATAAGATATTTTTTTTTTGAATTTTTTTTTTGATGAGAGAGAAAAACACTAAAAATACTCAATGCATGAAAAATTTGGATCAAAACACATGTTGCATGCAAGAACACTATGAATGTCAAGATGAACACCAAGAACACTTTGAAGATCATGATGAACATCAAGAACATATTTTTGAAAATTTTCAATGTAAAGAAAACATGCAAGACACCAAACTTAGAAATTTTTCATGTTTAGACTCTATGAATGCAAGAATGCATATGAAAAACACCATACAACACAAAACAAGAAAATATGAAGATCAAACAAGAAAGTTCATCAAGAACAACTTGAAGATTATGATGAATGCTATGAATGCATGAATTTTTCGAAAATTTTATGCAAGAAAAAGATGAACATGCAATTGACACCAAACTTATGACTTGACAAAAGACTCAAACAAGAAACACAAAATATTTTTGATTTTTATGATTTTTCTAATTTTTTTTGTATTTTATTTGATTTTTCGAAAAACATATAAGAAAAGGAAAATAAGAAATTCAAAATTTTTAATATGAATTCCAGGAATCATGCAATGTTAGTCTAAAGCTTCGGTCCAGGAATTAGACATGGCTTAATAGCCAGCCAAGCTTTCAATGAAAGCTCCAGTCCAAAATACTAGACATGGCCAATGGCCAGCCAAGCTTTAGCATACAGCTAATAATCAAATTAACTTGCCTCTATAAAGATGGTTTTGAAGCCTCAGTCCAAAAGAATTTAGACATGGCTTTACAGCCAGCCAGGCTTCAACATGCTTCATGAAACTCTAGAATGCATATTAAAAAATTTTTTTGAATAATTTTCGAAAATAGGGAGAAGATTTTGAAAAGATTTTCGAAATTTGTTTTTTAATAAAATAAAAATTACCTAATCTGAGCAACAAGATGAACCGTCAGTTGTCCATACTCGAACAATCCCCGGCAACGGCGCCAAAAACTTGGTGGGCGAAATTGTGATTTATACTTCACACAACTCAAATAATATTCCTCGGTAATGGCTCCAAAAACTTGGTGCACAATACCATGGTATAAAATCAACTTCACAGTCTCGCTCAACTAACCAGCAAGTGCACTGGGTCGTCCAAGTAATAAACCTTACGTGAGTAAGGGTCGATCCCACAGAGATTGTTGGTATGAAGCAAGCTATGGTCACCTTGTAAATCTCAGTTAGGCAGATTAAAATTGTTTTATGGTTTCGGAAATTATATAAAAAGAAGAGATAATAAAAGGGATAGAAAACTTATGCAGATTCATTGGTGGGAATTTCAGATAAGCGAATGGAGATACTGTATGCTCAAGGACGCCTGCTATTCTCCTGCTTCAACTCAATCCTTCTTACTCCTTTCCATGGCAAGCTGTATGTAGGGCATCACCGTTGTCAGTGGCTACATCCCATCCTCTCAGTGAAAATGGTCCTCTGCGGCTGTCACTCGCATGGCTAATCATCTGTCGGTTCTCAATCAGGTTGGAATAGAATCCATTGATTCTTTTGCGCTTGTCATCACGCCCAGCCTTCAGGAGTTTGAAGCTCGTCACAGTCATTCAATCCCAGAATCCTACTCGGAATACCATAGACAAGGTTTAGACTTTTCGGATCCTCATGAATGCCGCCATCTATCTAACTTATACCACGAAGATTCTGTTGGGGAATCTAAGAGATATGCGCCCGGCCTAGAGTAGAACGGAAGTGGTTGTCAATCACGCGCGTTCATAGGTGAGAATGATGATGAGTGTCATGGATCATCACATTCATCAAGTTGAAGTGCAACGTATATCTTGAAATAGGAATAAATAGAATTGAATAGGATATTATCTTAATGGCATTGAAACTTGAGGTACAGCAGAGCTCCACACCCTTAATCTATGGTGTGTAGAAACTCCACCGTTGAAAATACATAAGTGAAAGGTTCAGGCATGGCCGAGAGGCCAGCCCCAAGGTCTAAGGACTAGGCGTCCAGAGATCTGATCCTAAGATCTAAAGTGATCAAAAGATGTCAATTACATTAGTTAAATGTTCTATTATAATAAACTAGCTCCTAGGGTTTACATGAGTAAGTGATTGATGCATAAATCCACTTCCGGGGCCCACTTGGTGTATGTTTGGGCTGAGCTTGATCAATCCACGAGCTGAGGCTTCTCTTGGAGTTGAACTCCGAGTTATGACGTGTTTTGGGCGTTCAACTCCGGATCATGACGTTTTTCTGGCGTTTAACTCCAGACAGCAGCATGAACTTGGCGTTCAACGCCAAGTTACGTCGTCAATTTTCGAATAAAGTATGAACTATTATATATTGCTGGAAAGCCCTGGATGTCTACTTTCCAACGCCGTTGAGAGCGCGCCAATTGGAGTTCTGTAGCTCCAGAAAATCCATTTCGAGTGCAGGGAGGTCAGATTCCAACAACATCAGCAGTCCTTTTGTCAGCCTTTTTCAGAGTTTTGCTCAAGTCCCTTAATTTCAGCCAGAAATTACCTGAAATCACAGAAAAACACACAAACTCATAGTAAAGTCCAGAAATGTGAATTTAACATAAAAACTAATGAAAACATCCCTAAAAGTAGCTTGATCATACTAAAAACTACCTAAAAACAATGCCAAAAAGCGTATAAATTATCCGCTCATCACTCACCAAGGAAGAAAATCAAAGGAAAAATGTCACCCATGCATGCCACAAGAATCGAACACGGAACAAGGAAGAAGCAAGGAACTAAGGTTGAGTGCCGTGCCAAGAAACCAAGGAAATTAATTGAGCGTATGTTCCAGCCGTGTTCGAACACGGGACTTCAAAGTGGAAACACTGCCCTGCCCTCCGCGAGGGCAGGGCAGCATTTTGTTGGTGCATGGATCTGGCGCACCAAGGCTCAAATCTGGCGCACCAAGGCTCAATTCTGGCGCACCATCACAATCCTGGCAGCACCAATTTTTCCTGCCCTGCCCTCCGCGAGGGCAGGGCAGCATTTTGCGCATCACAGCTCGATCCTGGCGCATCACAGCTTGATCCTGGCAGCACCAAGCACGCACCGTGGCACATTCTGGCGCACCAATTTTTCCTGCCCTGCCCTCGGCGCGGGCAGGGCAGCGTTTTGCGCACCAACATGCACCAGGCCGCACCAAAGCCGCACCAACATGCACCAAATCCTGCCCTGCTCTCCACAAGGGCAGGGCAGCCTCCTGGGAGCAACTTTTCATGGGCCGAAAATTCAAATTAAAACCCCATTTTAATTCATTTCTTCACCAATTCAAAAGCCCATCCAAATCCAAAAATCCAAGAATAGAAAGTGTATAAATAGGAGCTAGTTTGATGTAATTAGGACCTTTTGGACTTACCTTTTGCTTTGCCTTGAATTTTGCACTTTCTTTGAGCTTTTGTAACTTTCCTTGAGAGACTACACCAAGATTCCAGAGAATTGGGGAGGAGAATTGATCTCTCTTCTTCCTCATTCTTGCTTGGGTCTTTTTTAATTTCCTTGTTTTGATTCTTGGGTGTTAAGAATTGAGGAAATTATGTCTCAATCTCCACTCAAGAACTCTTTAGTTACTTTTCTGCATAATTGAATCAATTTACATTCTCTTTACTGCTTCTTCTTCAATTCCTTGTCAATTGCTTTGTGAACTTGGATCTGGGAAGGCAAATAGAGATCTAGGCTCTGCTACCTAGTCTCTTGAGACCTGAGGCCCCATTTTACTTTTGGTTCTTCTGTGAACCCTGCTGCACGTTAATTTCATTTTCTGTCTGAATCTCTGTTTGATCCAATTCATCTTCTACTTAATTAATTGTTGCAATTTAATTTCTCTTTGTTTAGATTCTGCAATCCCAGTCCTCAAATCCCTCTTACATTCAAGCAATTTACATTTCTTGCCATTTAAGTTACTGCTATTTACATTTCTTGCACTTTAAGTTTCAGTCATTTACTTTCTTGTTCTTTAAGATTCTGCAAGTTTACTTTCCTGTTCTTTAATTTACTGTAATTTGCCCTTCCCCTTTTACAATTACTGTCATTTACTTCCTGTTAAACACAAATCACTCAACCAACACTTGATTCGCTTGACTAAACCAACCACTAAACTAAAATTGCTCAATCCTTCAATCCCTGTGGGATCGACCTCACTCATGTGAGTTATTATTACTTGATGCGACCCGGTACACTTGCCGGTGAGTTTTGTGTTGGATCGGTTTCCACACATCAAGTTTTTGGCGCCGTTGCCGGGGATTGAAATCGATTGACAATGATTAAGTGAAGTGGAGGTCTAGATTAAGCACTTTTTCTTTTCTGTTATTCTAATCCCTACTAACACACTAACTGTTTGAGAAATTGCCTCTATTAACTCACTAACAATTGATCTCAAATAACTGCACTTAATTCTCAAGCGTGTTGTTGTTTGGTCATCCTGATTGTTTGCGTACCACAGGACATCGAGTTTCTATAGACAAAGGGTATCATGACATGAAGCCACCACTTATTACACTCATCAAGAACAATTGTTCTTATGACGGAAATTGATGACAAGTCATCTTAGCCTAGTTTCACTAGTCTTTTTCTTTTGTTTTCATTTAAATTATGCACTTTCTTGAGCCATAAGCAAGCCAATTGGGTAGATTTTCATGCTTCCTTTGATTTAATCAACCATATGTGAATTAATGCAATTTCATGAGGTTTGATGCCATAATTGGTGCATATTAGGATAGAATGAACATCTCATGATTTTGATCATAGCTTTGATGTGTTTGGTTGATTTATGATAGGTGAAGAAAGCTTGGAAAAAGGTTGAAGCAAGAAGGAATGGCTAGAAGCAAAGAGGGAGCAATGAGACAAGTGAAATTGAACCAAGAAACATAAAGTTGGAGTTGAAGTTAGCCCTCAAACTTTGGCACAAACTTTTGGTGCAAAGTTAGCCTCAAAGTTAGCCCCCTAACTTGAAGGCTAACTTGAGAAGTTGAAATTTCTTCCCTGGGCACCCAAAGTTTGCGCCAACGTTAGCCCCCAAACTTGGAGGCTAACGTTGGCATGAGAAATTATGCTCCAGGGTGGCCAAAGTTTGCGCCAACGTTAGCCCCCAAACTTGGAGGCTAACGTTGGCATGTCAATTCTCTCCAGGGTTAGCCAAAGTTTGCGCCAACGTTAGCCCCCAAACTTGGAGGCTAACGTTGGCACCATTCATGCATAAGGAAGGGCCAACGTTGGCGCTGAAGTTAGCCCCCTAACTTTGGCACCAACGTTGGCATCAGGAAATGTGGGCTTGCTGATATGAAAAGTTTGCCTCAAAGTTAGTCCCCTAACTTCAACTCAAACTTTGAATCCAACTTTGCAAAAACTCAAATCCGGTTCAAATGGTTCACTTGGGTTTCTCTCCAAACTTCAAAGAGCAATTAACCAAAGCCTCTTTCAACCCAATTTCACCAAGAGCAAAGGCCCAACTCAAGGCTTGAAGATCAATTAAAGAAAGTGTATAAATAGGCTAGAATTCAAGTTAATCGGGGAGTTCCCTTTTTGAATTTTTCATAGAGCTTTCCTTTCATTTTAGTTACAGAGAGTGATCTTTAGTTTCTTAGTTTGGGGAAGGAGAATTCCATTCTCTTCCTCTTAGTTTTATTGCTTTTAATTTCAATTACAATTGTCTTGGATCTTGGGTTGGAGAATTGAAGGAATTCTGTTTCAATCTCATCCTTGGATCTCTTTTTACTGCTTAATTGAATTTAGTTCTCTGTCAATTGTTCTTCTTCTATTTTCTCTGCAATTTACAATTTCATTGCTATTGTTCTTGTTGGATCTAGGAAGGCATTGAGATCTAGACTTGGTTTTCTAGTCTCTGGGTCCTGAGATCCAATTTTCCCATTTCAATTCTCTGTTTCTTGCTTTAATTGTTCATTAAATTTTCTGTTTTGAATCCGATTCATCCCAATTCTCATTTACTTTCTGTTTGATGCAATTTAACTTCTCTTTGTTTAATTCCTGCAAATCCAAGTCCCAATCCCCTTTACATTTCAAGCCATTTACATTTCTTGCCATTTAAGATTCTTGCAATTTACATTTCTTTCAATCTAAGTTTCTGCCATTTAATTTCTTGTTCTTTAAGATTCAGCACTTTAATTTTTGTTCTCTTTAAATTCATGCCAATTTCCCATTCCCTTTACTTTCAATGCAATTTAAATTCTGCCAATCACCAATCAATCAACCAAATCTTTATTCGCTTTACTAATTCAACCACTAAGCTAAAATTGCTCAATCCTTCAATCCCTGTGGGATCGACCTCACACCCGTGAGTTTTTATTACTTGATGCGACCCGGTGCACTTGCCGGTTAGATTGGTGTTATTTTGGGAGAAATTCATTTTTCCACACGAAATATCCCATCAAGTTTTTGGCGCCGTTGCCGGGGATTGATTAGATTGACAATGATTAAGTGAGGTGGAAGTTTAGATCAAGCACTTTTTCTTTAATTTTGATTAACCCACTAACTGTTTGATTTTTTGCTTAAACTAATTAAAACTTCAATTTAGCAGTAAATTGAAACATCACTGGTTTGTGAATTTATTTTGTTATGCTTGTATGTCAGGTACAAGAAGAACCACACCCACTTTTCATAAAACTGACGAAAGAACTCTCAGGAGGTTAAGAAGAGCTGAAAGAGGGAAGAATATTGTTGGAGAAGAGGAATCCGAAGAAGAATTTCAAGATATGGAGGAACATTCAACTAATCCACCAGGTGGAGCAGACAACAACAATGGCAACCCACCTCAGAGGAGAGTTTTGGCCTCCTACACCTTTGCCAATCCTAGACATTGTGGAAGCAGCATCTTGGCTCCAAATGTCAATGCAAACAATTTTGAACTCAAGCCACAACTCATCACTTTGGTTCAGAATAATTGCTCTTTTGGTGGAGGATCACTTGAAGACCCGCACCAACACTTATCCACCTTTTTGAGAATATGCAACACTGTCAAAACTAATGGAGTGCCTCCTGACAGTTACAAATTGATGCTATTCCCATTCTCTCTCAGGGACAAGGCCACTCAGTGGTTGGAATCATTTCCAAGAGACAGCATCAACAACTGGGATGATTTGGTAACCAAGTTCCTCGCCAAGTTTTATCCACCACAGAGGGTTATAAGGTTGAAGGCCGAGGTACAAACATTCACTCAAATGGAGACTGAACCCATTTATGAGGCATGGGAGAGGTACAAGGCTCTAGTCAGAAAATGTCCTTCTAACATGTTTAATGAATGGGAAAAGCTGCAAAACTTCTATGAAGGCTTAACACTGAAGTCCCAGGAATCCTTGGATCACTCAGCTGGAGGTTCCTTGCAACTCATGAAAACTGCAGAGGAGGCCCAAGAACTCATCGATATGGTGGCCAACAACCAATATTTCTTTGCTCATCAAAGAAACCGCCAACCATCACAAAGAAGAGGAGTAATGGAGCTAGAAGGAGTGGATTCAATCCTGGCTCAAAACAAATTAATACAGCAGCAAATTCAACAACAATTTGAGCAAATGACTAAGAGGATTGATAGCCTCCAAGTTGCAGCAGTTAACACTAGCCAACCATCAACCACATGGGGGCAAAATGAAGAAGTTCAAGAAGAGCAAACGCAGGAACAAGTCCAGTACATGCACTCTAATCCAAATGAGTTCTATGGTGACACTTACAACCCTTCATGGAAGAATCACCCCAATCTCAGATGGGGAGATACTCAAAACCACCAACAACCATGGCAGAGGAACTCAAACCAAAACAACTCAAGAAACAACCAAAATTACAACCAGCATCAAACCAACCAAAACACCTACAGAAAACCTCAAAACAACTACCCCAATCTCAACCAGTACCAATCCAATAACCAACCCATTAACCAAAATGCCCACCATCAACCACCTGCAACTCACAACCCACCACAAGCACCACCTGAATCCCAAAGACTCACAAACCTGGAGGCATTGATGGACAAAATGATGAAATACCAAGAAATGGCAACCAAAAACCAAGAAGCATCAATAAAAAGCTTAGAGAGGCAGATCGGGTAAATCTCCAAGCAAATCTCTATTGAGAGACCTTCAAGCTCACTGCCCAGTGACACAATCCCAAATCCCAAGGAGGAATACAAGGCGATACAATTAAGGAGTGGAAGAACATTGATGAGCAATAATGAAACTACAAAGAAGCAAGTAGAGAGCATCAAAGAACCAACAGAGGATGAGAAGCAAACAAAAGCAGATCAAGCTAAGGAGCAAGTTGTGGTGCCAAACAAAAGCACTGAGAAACTCAAAGAGCAGGACAACCAATCACATAGCTCAAGGGAAATGACTCAGGGACAGCAGCACATAGGAAAAAGCATCACACCTCCATTGCCATATCCTCAGAGATTCAACAAAGAGGTCAAGGACCAACATTTCCACAAATTCCTTGAAACCTTCAAAAAGCTGGAAATCAATATCCCCTTGGCAGAAGCACTTGAACAAATGCCTCTGTATGCCAAATTTTTAAAGGAGCTTATCAACAAGAAAAGAAGATGTGATGAGCAAGAAACCATAGCGATCACTGAGGAATGCAGGGCCTTGATTCAAAAGGGACTTCCTCCCAAGCTTGAGGACCCAGGGAGCTTCCTATTGCCATGTACCATTGAGGAATTAACCATCACTAAAGCAATGTGCGATCTCGGAGCAAGTATTAACTTAATACCATCTTCCCTGGTGAAAAAGCTGCACATAGAGGAAGTCAAATCAGTGCAAATGTCTCTGGAGCTGGTAGATAAGTCAATGGTGCACCCTAGGGGTATAGTTGAAAATCTGTTGGTTAAGGTGGACAGGTTCATATATCCTGCTGACTTTGTGGTCCTAGAGTCAGACGAGGATGATGGTGACTCTGTTATACTAGGAAGGCCATTCTTGGCCACTGCTAGAGCCATCATAGACATAGAGAAAGGGGAGTTGACTCTCAGGATGCATGATCAGAGTGTCACTCTGAAGGTCTTACCAGAAGCACAGTTTAGTGAAAAGAAGAAAGACTATATGGAAATTGATAAGGGAGGATCACAGCTGAAGGAAGAACATGACAATGAAAGTCACAGCAACACTCCAAAGCCAAGGATTTTGCAAACTAATGAAGAAGCCCAAGAAGATATTGGAATATTAACCACTGAGAAGAGAGATCCCCAAGAGAAGCCTATGGCCAGAAAAGAAAGACCAACAACAGGAAAGATGAAACACAGAAACAAAACAAAAAGGGGTTGGAAGAACAGGAGGATTCCAACAGAAGGGCTTTCCAAAGGTGACAAAGTGCAGCTGATATATCAACAGCTCGGGTCAAATCAACAAACTGAGGACTACTACATTGTCAGCAACATACTCTCATTGGAGCATGCTGAAATTGAACACCAGAAAACAAAGAAGAGAATCACAGTCAGGGGAGACAAATTGAGGCTCTACAAGCACCAACCACCATAAAAGAAAGCCTCAATGTCAAGCTAATGACAATAAAAGAGCGCTTCATGGGAGGCAACCCATGATTTAAAATTCGTGTCATTTTAAATTCAATAAGTTATGATCATCTGAGCATGAACTCTTTTTCCTTTCATGAACAGGTCCATTAACTGCATGCATTGTCTAAAGTTGGTATGCTTTCAAGCAATGTTACAAATAATTCCGTTTTACATGCTTAAAGTGTCTTGATAAAGCATATAGCCAAACACTAAGTTTGGTGATCACATAACTTCATGAAAGTTAGGAATTCATGCATCAATAATCATACAATTGTTATTTTTCCAAAATCTCATAAATAGACAAATTTTTTTCGGTAATGAAGGCATCAATTGTGAGGAACCCTTTGTCAAGAAACAAGTTTGGTGTCCATCAAACTTTGATGCACCAATTTGGAGACACAATTGATCCTTCATGAAAAAAAAGAGAAAAAGAAAGTGTAACAAAAACAATTCTTATGAACATTTGACATTTGAATTGCACTAATTGGAGGAAGAGACTTATTCTCCTTATACATGACCAAACATTAAGTTTGGTGTCCTCCTAAAAGAGTGTCACGGTTCAAATATTTGTTTTGTTATAAAAAGAACAACTCTAGCCACGGTTGAATAAGCTAATGTGTGTTGTCTTGTTGTGATGATTAGGTAGTCAAAGAATCTTCAATGAAAGAGACAAGACAAAGGAAAGCATAGCATGAGGACAAAATATCATCACATCAAAAAGAGAATCTGCCATTCCTCAGAAGATGGTCACGGCAAAGGCAAAGAGAAGATTCAATGGAAGAAGATAAGTTACACCTAGAAGAAGAACCACAAGAGGAGGAAGAACAGCCGCACTTTGTTCCACATGGCACTATGGATATGACTCAAATGCAAGAAGCAATTGGAAGACTGTCACACCAATACACAAGAATTCAAGAGAGGCAAGAAGAGTACCATTCACAATACTTGAAGCATCAACAAGAACAAAGAGAATGGCAGCTGAAAATGATGAACCAACAAAATGAGTTTGAGTCAAAATTCATTGCAATGCAAGAAGAGCATGCCTTTCAATCTCATGAGGCATTTGGGAAGTTAGCACAAATGCAGGCCGAAACCATGAGAACTCTCAATGAGTTTACGACCCTCCAAGATGCAAGATATGAAGTCCAAGCCGATTACAACATTAATAGTCAAATCAAACTGAATTATATTGGTGAACATCTGCACAACATGGATCCAGCATTCCCAACATATGAGGAATTCTTCAAAAATAAAAGTGAAATAGAAGCAAACAAAGCCATGATGCTTGAAGATAGAGTAGAGGAGACGATGAACAAAGCTGGGTTTTGGAGGGGTCAACAGACAACAAACATGGACACAGGGAACACCAACAACCAAGTATATGAAAGAAGAAAGAAGAAGCATGACAAATAAAAGGTGGACTTGCTCCTTATTCATCACTGCAAAGAAAAAGCATGCATTTTGTCTGGTTGAAGTGTCCTTGCATCTTTAAATTGTTGTTTTAATAGTCTTTGCATTATATGTGTTTATCTTAAAATAAGTAAGCTAGTTTGAGTTGTGCTTGTGTGTTTACTTTCACTTAACTAAGAGCATGTTCTGTCCCCTGCAGCTCTAAATCAATAAAAGAAATGTTTGAATGTGAAGTGAGATAGTTCCCTGTTAAGAAAGAAGTAGAATAATAGTAAGTGGTGGTATGTGTGTGATTGTATAAAAACTCACCTTTAGTGAATAAAGAGCTAGGATGTCTTTTTCTAAGTATAGAGTGACTTACTGTCTATGAATCTCAATAAGAAAATCCTTGGTTCAAAAGAAAAACAAAAAAAGAAAGAAAGAAAAGAGATAGCTAAAAGATGGCAGAACCAACCAAAGAAAACAAAAAGAAACAAAGCTGGACACCAATAGCTTGAACCTTAAAATATATGCCTGTGGTGTCTGTGTATTAGGATCTGCTTGGACTACTAAGCTCTTTGGAGTGCTTCAACACTCGGTGACTTGGATTAACTAATCCGGGATCATCAGCTGAAAATCCACTATCAAGAGCAACCTAATTACAAGGCATTTAGCAACCCAAAGAGGTGCTGGGCATCAATGTTTAAAAGGAAAGGTGAGCCAAGTGTCCATGGTGAATAATGTGTCAAGTATACAGAAAAGAAAATGAACTTGCTACACATGACACTCAAATAAAGTTTTGAACAAAGTAATAGCCAAGGATAAAGGAATAATGAGAGGTCATAGCAATAGGTTACTTGAAGCTTGAAGGAGACTTTCTAGGCCTAAGAGTCAATAAGAAGTGAGTATTGCATATCCACACAAAATCCCATGAACTACCAATAACTTTCTGCTAGCATGAACATCCTCTTCCATTTCATTCTTTCTTCTTAATAATTCATTTCTTGCTTGGGGACAAGCAAGCTTTAAGTTTGGTGTTGTGATGACAAGTCATCTTAGCCTAGTTTCACTAGTCTTTTTCTTTTGTTTTCATTTAAATTATGCACTTTCTTGAGCCATAAGCAAGCCAATTGGGTAGATTTTCATGCTTCCTTTGATTTAATCAACCATATGTGAATTAATGCAATTTCATGAGGTTTGATGCCATAATTGGTGCATATTAGGATAGAATGAACATCTCATGATTTTGAGCATAGCTTTGATGTGTTTGGTTGATTTATGATAGGTGAAGAAAGCTTGGAAAAAGGTTGAAGCAAGAAGGAATGGCTAGAAGCAAAGAGGGAGCAATGAGACAAGTGAAATTGAACCAAGAAACATAAAGTTGGAGTTGAAGTTAGCCCTCAAACTTTGGCACAAACTTTTGGTGCAAAGTTAGCCTCAAAGTTAGCCCCCTAACTTGAAGGCTAACTTGAGAAGTTGAAATTTCTTCCCTGGGCACCCAAAGTTTGCGCCAACGTTAGCCCCCAAACTTGGAGGCTAACGTTGGCATGAGAAATTATGCTCCAGGGTGGCCAAAGTTTGCGCCAACGTTAGCCCCCAAACTTGGAGGCTAACGTTGGCATGTCAATTCTCTCCAGGGTTAGCCAAAGTTTGCGCCAACGTTAGCCCCCAAACTTGAAGGCTAACGTTGGCACCATTCATGCATAAGGAAGGGCCAACGTTGGCGCTGAAGTTAGCCCCCTAACTTTGGCACCAACGTTGGCATCAGGAAATGTGGGCTTGCTGATATGAAAAGTTTGCCTCAAAGTTAGTCCCCTAACTTCAACTCAAACTTTGAATCCAACTTTGCAAAAACTCAAATCCGGTTCAAATGGTTCACTTGGGTTTCTCTCCAAACTTCAAAGAGCAATTAACCAAAGCCTCTTTCAACCCAATTTCACCAAGAGCAAAGGCCCAACTCAAGGCTTGAAGATCAATTAAAGAAAGTGTATAAATAGGCTAGAATTCAAGTTAATCGGGGAGTTCCCTTTTTGAATTTTTCATAGAGCTTTCCTTTCATTTTAGTTACAGAGAGTGATCTTTAGTTTCTTAGTTTGGGGAAGGAGAATTCCATTCTCTTCCTCTTAGTTTTATTGCTTTTAATTTCAATTACAATTGTCTTGGATCTTGGGTTGGAGAATTGAAGGAATTCTGTTTCAATCTCATCCTTGGATCTCTTTTTACTGCTTAATTGAATTTAGTTCTCTGTCAATTGTTCTTCTTCTATTTTCTCTGCAATTTACAATTTCATTGCTATTGTTCTTGTTGGATCTAGGAAGGCATTGAGATCTAGACTTGGTTTTCTAGTCTCTGGGTCCTGAGATCCAATTTTCCCATTTCAATTCTTTGTTTCTTGCTTTAATTGTTCATTAAATTTTCTGTTTTGAATCCGATTCATCCCAATTCTCATTTACTTTCTGTTTGATGCAATTTAACTTCTCTTTGTTTAATTCCTGCAAATCCAAGTCCCAATCCCCTTTACATTTCAAGCCATTTACATTTCTTGCCATTTAAGATTCTTGCAATTTACATTTCTTTCAATCTAAGTTTCTGCCATTTAATTTCTTGTTCTTTAAGATTCAGCACTTTAATTTTTGTTCTCTTTAAATTCATGCCAATTTCCCATTCCCTTTACTTTCAATGCAATTTAAATTCTGCCAATCACCAATCAATCAACCAAATCTTTATTCGCTTTACTAATTCAACCACTAAGCTAAAATTGCTCAATCCTTCAATCCCTGTGGGATCGACCTCACACCCGTGAGTTTTTATTACTTGATGCGACCCGGTGCACTTGCCGGTTAGATTGGTGTTATTTTGGGAGAAATTCATTTTTCCACACGAAATATCCCATCAGAAATCCGTCGGAAGATCCTCAGCAGCATATATCCACTTTTCTGAAGACTTGTAATGCAGTCAAAACTGATGGTTCAGATCATGACACTTATAAGATCCTGTTATTCCCCTTCTCATTAAAGGGTGAAGCTACACAATGGTTTGAAACTTTTCCCCAAGGAAGTATCACTAGTTGGGATGATTTGGTTACCAAATTTCTGGCCAAATTCACCTCATCTAGACAGATCATCCAGTTGAAAGAGGAGGAACATCTATTCACACAAGGGGACGAAGAACCACTCTTTAAGGCCTGGGAAAGATACAAGAAAGCGACTGATAAAGTGGGCTTCCGAGCGTTCTATGAAGGATTGACCCCAGAAACAAGGAAAGCAGTGGACTATTTCTCAGATGGCCTACTCAAAGCAACAACAACTGCCCAAGGAATTGCAGACTTCAATGACAAAGGAGTCAACAACCAATATTCATTTGAGAAACCACAGAATGAAACCTCAGAAAAAGAAGTGATGAATATTGAAGGGGTGAATGCATTCAAGGACTTAAACAGACAAATGCACCCTCAACCACAGCAAAACATGGAGACATCTGCTGCAGTGAATGCCAAATTTCCACCATGGAGACCCCATTCCTATCTGAGAATGAGGGAGTCTCAACATCAAGAACAAAAAAGTTTCCACCAAGGCAACTTCATGACCACAAACAATCAACATCACACACCCACTAATACCACTCAAAGCCAACACTCACAACACAGACACTCCCAAACCCATCTCAACTGGAGAAGGAATGAGTACCAAAATCACAAACCAAGGGAATTCCATTACAACAACCCTAACTTCACAAACCATCAAAAACACCATTACAGCAATAACAACCACTACATGCCACCACCGCACCCACCCTTCCCACCTTTAACATCTCATAACCAACCAACCTCACAAGACTCTCAGAGAATCACAAACTTGGAGATCCTAATAGAGAGAATGATGAAACACCAAGAGGAGACAACAAGGAACCAAGTGATGTTAATCAGAGGAATTGAAGAGCAGATAGCTCAACTGGTGAAGTATTTTGCAGAAATGGGTGAGAAGAAGGCAAATACTTTCACCAGGGCCATTAAAAACAAACTGGCCAACAAGGAAGATGCTACAAAGAAGGAAGGATGGAAAAGGATCATGGAGGATAATGAGAAAATACTGGACAAAGGAAGTACCAGCCAAGAAGAACACAACAAAGAATTCTTTCAAGGAAAAACAGAGGATAGAACTAAAGAAAAACAGAAAGCCCCCACTGGAAAATTTTCACCTGGGGATCGAGTGATGATCAATATTCAAACCATGAAGGTGTCCTCACAGTTGCCCGAGCACTACATTGTGACTAAGATCCTTCCACAAGAATTTATAGAGGTCATCAAAGAGGAAACCGGAAGGAAGTTCACAGTAAAAAAAGACAAGCTAAGGCACCGTGATTTTCAACCTCCATGATCAGCAGAACAGAAGATGTCAAGCTAGTGACAATAAAAGAGCGCTTGTTGGGAGGCAACTCAACCTGAGGTAGTTTTCTTTTTCATAGCATTTTCAATAAAAATGTTGAATAATTGGTATGCATTGCAAGGAGCTAAGTTTGGTGTTGCACACCAAAACAATTTGAGGGAGAATGAAAACTTCTAAGTTTGGTGTTCCACCAAAAATATCATTTAAAAGCACATTCTCACCTCTTGCATGATTCTAGCTCCAAGTAATCAAACACATTATTCAACTATTGAATTGTTTTCTGGCTTTAATTTCATTAACCTTTAGCAAGGATACATGGTTTCAAATATGGTTGACTTGTTGCATCTGAGGTAGTGGCAAATAATTAAGTTTGGTGTCCCTACACCAAAAATCAATCCTAGAACCACACTCAGTTTATGCATACTAACCATACAATTAAGGGCTTGAGAAGCAAGCAACTTTGAGGATTATGCAGGACATGAGTCAACAATTGAAGACATTATGCATTTTAACTCAAAGAGAACACAACAGAAGGAAAAATCAAAGGGCTGCAACTTCAAAGGTTGTATCTAAAACTTAATCCTTGCTGCTGTGAAATGTTTTGAATCTGGAAACCATTGTATGTCTTGCTAAAGTGTTTATCTAGCTGCAAGTGAAATTGTTTGTTAAAAATGCTAAATCTGCATAATGCTTGTTATCCATCACTTAGCTTGAAAATTATTTTGTTTCCCATATGCTTAAATAAAAGAGTTTGGTCTGGATTGAAAAGTGAAATATCCAATGTTGCATAAGTATGAATGGAAGTTGGTGGTGGTATATGTGTTTGATTAAATGCATAACTCATGAAATAATTGTTGCATAATATCATTTTCATTCAAGTGTGAGTTAGCTTGCTGTTGTAAAGACTCTTATCAATAATGAAAAAGCCCTTGGTAACGAAAACAGAAAGAAAAGGAAGAAAGAAAAAGCCAAAATGGCAAGAAAAACAAAAAATAAAGGTTGGACACCAATAGCTTGGACCCTAGGACATATGCCTGTGGTGTTCTTGTACTAAGATCTGCTTGGATGAGTAAATTCTAAGGGGTATTTTAAAACCCGGTCACTTAGATCAACTGATTTGGGATGGTCAATTGAAAATCCACAATAAAGAGCAACTTAGATACAGAACATTTAGTTATCCAAAGAGATGCTGGGCATCAATGATCCTAGGAAGAATTAGTGAGCCAAGTGTCTGTGGTGGAGAGATGTTGAGTAAAAGAAAGAAACAAATAAAGCCAAAGGCTAATACTGCAACATTTGACACCAAACCTCTAAAAGAATAATAAGCTTGTTAAGCATTGTAAGCCAAGAAAAGTTAGCAAGGGAGTAATTAAAAAGTGAGTCTTCTAACAGCAAGTTTAGCAAGCCTTTGAGGAAAGATGTGTATTATGTAGCAGCAACAATAAGTGAGTTGTCATTGTCTGCATAAAGACCCCATAAATCAAGTTCTGCTATATGCCTAATAAGGATATGTGTTCTTTTCTTATTCATGTCATTTACTCTAATTTTTTTGATGCTTGCTTGGGGACAAGCAAGATTTAAGTTTGGTGTTGTGATGACAAGTCATCATATACCCATTTTTCAAGCTAATTTCACTTGTTTTGTTAGCATTTATGCACTTTCTTGCATCCTAAGTAAGTGATTTGGAGTGAAAATGCATAACTTCTCTAAATCAAGCAACCACCATGAAATTAATGTTAAATCATGAGGTTTAAGCTAATATTTAATTGAATTTTAATTGATTTATAAGCCTCTTGAATTTAGTGATACTTGGAGTGGTTGTTTTGGTTTATTATAGGTGAAGAAAAGAAAAGAAAAGGAAAAGCGTGGCCTAAGAAGTGTAGCCCAAGGAAAGGAAAGTGTGGTCAAAGCAAGAGGAAGTGTGCCGCATGCAAAGGGGGAGGCAAACATTGCCCTCCACAAGGGCACTGGTGCACGAAATTGCAATAACACTTTTGCAATCCCGCACAACTAACCAGCAAGTGCACTGGGTCGTCCAAGTAATACCTTGCGTGAGCAAGGGTCGATCCCACGGAGATTGTCGGCTTGAAGCAAGCTATGGTTATCTTGTAAATCTTAGTCAGGATATCAGAAATTATCAGGATTGATTGTAAAAAGTAAAAGAACATGAAATGGTTACTTGTATTGCAGTAATGGAGAATAGGTTGAGGTTTGGAGATGCTCCATCTTCTGAATCTCTGCTTTCCTACTGTCTTCTTCATCAAACACGCAAGCCTCCTTCCATGGCAAGCTCATGTAGGGTTTCACCGTTGTCAATGGCTACCTCCCATCCTCGCAGTGAAAGCTAATGCACGCACTCTGTCACAGTACTGCCAATCACCGGTTTGGTTCCCTCCCCTACCGGAATAGAATCCCTCTTTTGCGTCTGTCACTAACGCCCAGTAGGTTACAGGTTTGAAGCACGTCACAGTCATTCAATCATTGAATCCTACTCAGAATACCACAGACAAGGTTTAGACCTTCCGGATTCTCTTGAATGCTGCCATCAGGTCCTGCCTATACCACGAAGATTCCGATTAAAGAACCCAAGAGATAACTACTCAATCTAAGATAGAACAGAGGTGGTTGTCAGGCACGTGTTCATAGTTGAGAATGATGATGATTGTCACGGATCATCACATTCATCCGGATTAAGAACAAGTGTTATCTTAGAATCGAAGCAAGCATGATTGAATAAGAAACAGTAGTAATTGCATTAATCCATCAAGACACAGCAGAGCTCCTCACCCCCAACCATGGGGTTTAGAGGCTCATACTGTGGAAAGAAACGTGTACAAAATGTTATGGGGTCATAAGGTACGGATACAATGTCAAAAGATCCTATAAGTAGTAAACTAGTGTCCTAAGGTTTACAGAATTGAGTAAATGACAGAAAAATCCACTTCCGGGCCCACTTGGTGTGTGCTTGGGCTGAGCAATGAAGGAATTTCGTGTAGAGACCTTTTCTGGAGTTAAACGCCAGCTTTCATGCCAGTTTGGGCGTTTAACTCCAAATTTTATGCCAGTTCCGGCGTTTAACGCTGGAATTTCTGTAGGTGACTTTGAGCGCCGGTTTGGGCCATCAAATCTTGGGCAAAGTATGGACTATTATATATTGCTGGAAAGCCCAGGATGTCTACTTTTCAATGCCGTTGAGAGCGCGCCAATTGGGCTTCTGTAGCTCCAGAAAATCCACTTCGAGTGCAGGGAGGTCAGAATCCAACAGCATCTGCAGTCCTTTTCAGTCTCTGGATCAGATTTTTGCTCAGGACCCTCAATTTCAGTCAGAAAATACCTGAAATCACAGAAAAACACACAAACTCATAGTAAAGTCCAGAAAAGTGAATTTTAATTAAAAACTAATAAAAATATACTAAAAACTAACTAAAAGATACTAAAAACATACTAAAACAATGCCAAAAAGCATACAAATTATCCGCTCATCACAACACCAAACTTAAATTGTTGCTTGTCCCCAAGCAACTGAAAATCAAAATAGGATAAAAAGAAGAGAACATACTATAGACTCCAAAATATCAAAGAAACATAGCTCCAATTAGATGAGCGGGACTAGTAGCTTTTTGCCTCCGAACAGTTTTGGCATCTCACTCTATCCTTTGAAGTTCAGAATGATTGGCATCTATAAGAACTCAGAACTCAGATAGTGTTATTGATTCTCCTAGTTAAGTATATTGATTCTTGAACATAGCTAGTGTATGAGTCTTGGCTGTGGCCCAAAGCACTCTGTCTTCCAGTATTACCACCGGATACATACATGCCACAGACACATAATTGGGTGAACCCTTTTTTAGATTGTGACTCAGCTTTGCTAAAGTCCCCAATTAGAGGTGTCCAGGGTTCTTAAGCACACTCTTTTGCCTTGGATCACAACTTTATTTCCTTCTTTTTCTTTCTTTTTCTTTCTCTTTTTTTCGAAAAAAAATATATATTTTTTTTTTTTTGGATTCACTGCTTTTTCTTGCTTCAAGAATCAATTTGATGATTTTTCAGATCCTCAATAACAGTTCTCTTTTCTCCTCATTCTTTCAAGAGCCAACAAATTTAACATTCTTAAAACAACAAATTCACAGACATATGCACTGTTCAAGCATTCATTCAGAAAACAAAAAGTATTGTCACCACATCAAACTAATTCAACTAGTTTCAGAGATAAATTTCGAAACCCTGTACTTCTTGTTCTTTTGTGATTAGAGCATTTTTCTTTTAAGAGAGGTGATGGATTCATAGGACATTCATAGCTTTAAGGCATAAACTTAAATTTTATTAATTATGAACTAAGAACAAGACTCAAATATAGATATAAGATGATACTAAAAAAAATATAAAATAAGACAAAAAACGAAAAATATAGGCTCCTAATGATAGAGGTTTTCACAGAGTTAGGACTCAACAACCTTGATTTTGAGAAGTGGATGCTCCCTCAGCTTGAGAGGAGAGCTTTTGGCGTTTCATCTCTTGGATTTCACGCCCCTGCTTCTCTTGTTCCTTCAGCAATTTGCAGAGCATGCAGTTTTGATTCTGCTGTTCTTCCTTCAGTTGCTCCATAGTCTCTTGCAACTTGTTAATAGATGCTTCTAGGTTGGCCCAGTAGCCAATTTCAGGGAGTTCAGGGAGGAACTCATGCGCCCTCCTTTTGATGGAGTTGTCTTGCACTTGTCCTTCCATTGACTTCTTGGTGATTGGGTGTTCAATGGGTATGAACTCATCTACTCCCATCTTCACCCCAGCCTCTTTACAGAGCAAGGAAATCAAGCTTGGATAAGCCAATTTGGCTTCAGTGGAATTCTTATTTGCAATTGTGTAAATCTCACAAGCAATCACATGATGGACCTCCACCTCTTTTCCAAGCATAATGCAATGAATCATCACTGCTCTCTTGATGGTGACCTCAGAACGGTTGCTAGTGGGCAATATGGAACGCCCAATAAAGTCTAGCTAACCTCTTGCAATTGGTTTGAGGTCTCCCCTCTTGAGTTGGTTTGGGACACCCTTAGAATTGGTTATCCACTTAGTTCCAGGGAGGCATATGTCCTCTAGAACCTGATCCAACCCCTTATCTACTCTCACCATCCTCCTATTAAAGGAATCAGGATCATCTTGCAGTTGAGGCAACTTGAATATTTCTCTTATTTTGTCCAGATGGAAGTATATAACTTTCCCTCTGACCATGGTTCTATGGGTATGGTAAGCAGTTCCAGTCATTCTCTGCTTATCTGTTAGCCACAGATTTGAGTAGAATTCCTGAACCATGTTCCTTCCAACCTTTGTCTCAGGATTGGTTAGAACTTTCCATCCTCTGTTTCGAATTTGCTCTTGGATCCCGGATATTCATCTTCTTTCAGATCAATTTTAACTTCCGGGATCACTGACCTCAGACCCATTATTTTATGATAATGGTCTTCATGTTCTTTGGTTAAGAACTTCTCTTCATTCCAAAGATTCTTTGGATTATTCTCTTTCTTGCCTCTTAAATTGGTTTGTTTTCCCTTAGGAGCCATGATATTGATGAATCTTGGCTTAGTGATCACGAAAAAGCACACCAAACTTAGAGGTTTGCTTGTCCTCAAGCAAAAGGAAAGAGAGAAGAGAGGGGGAGGAAGAGAAAATTCGAATGGTGTGGGCAAAAGGGGGTTCCAAACGTGAATTTATAAGGGAGGGGAGAAGAGATTTCGAAAAAATAAAATTTGAAAGGAGATTTGAGAAGATATGAAAAGAAATTGAGAAAAGGGTGAGTTTTTGAAGAAGATTTGGGATTAATTTAAAATAGATTTGAAGAATGGTTTTGATTTGTGAAGATTTGAAAGTGAATAATGAAAGGTTGAAGTGCATTTATGTAGAAGAGTATGGTTAAAAGAGGAAAGTTTGAAAAAAATTGAGTTGAAAACAAAAATGTGGTCCCCCCACCTTTCTGGCGTTAAACGCCCAGAATGGCACCCATTCTGGCGTTTAACGCCCAGAAATCCTTTATCACTGGGCGTTTTTCCAAAACGCCCAGGATGCTGCACACCTGGCGTTAAACGCCCAGAATGGTGCCCATTCTGGCGTTTAACGCCCAAAATGGTACCATTACTGGCGTTAAACGCCCAGAATGGTGCCCATTCTGGCGTTTAACGCCCAAAATGCCCCTTACTGGCGTTTTTTCGCCAGTAAGCTCATTTTCTCTGCTTTTTGAGCTGAATCCTTCTGTAACTCTGTGAATTCCTTCATTTTTGATACTTGCCTCTGTAAGAACTAATCATACACCTTCCTAATGACTGGGTTGCCTCCCAGCAAGCGCTTCTTTACTGTCTTTAGCTGGACTTTCACTGAGAATCACTCAAGTCTCAGTTTTGAGCATTCCTGCTCAAAATTTCCTTCAAGATAGTGCTTGATCCTCTGTCCATTAACAATGAACTTCTTGTCAAAATCAATATCCTGAAGCTCAACATATCCATATGGTGATACTCCTGTAATCACATACGGACCCCTCCACCGGGATTTGAGTTTTCCTGGAAACAATTTGAGCCTGGAGTTGAAGAGCAGAACTTTTTGTCCTGACTCAAAGACTCTGGTTGACAATCTCTTGTCATGCCACTTCTTTGCCTTTTCCTTATAAATTTTGCATTTTCAAAGGCATTGAGTCTGAACTCCTCTAGCTCATTTAGCTGGAGCAGTCTTTTCTCACCAGCTAACTGTGCATCCATGTTTAGGAATCTGGTTGCCCAGTAGGCTTTATGTTCCAGTTCCACAGGCAAATGACAGGCCTTCCCATACACCAGTTGGTATGGAGAGGTGCCTATAGGAGTCTTGAATGCTGTTCTGTATGCCCACAGAGCATCATCCAAGCTCTTTGCCCAATCCTTTCTTCGGGCCATCACAGTCCGTTCCAGGATTCTTTTTAGCTCTCTGTTAGAGACTTCAGCTTGCCCATTTGTCTGTGGATGATACGGAATTGCCACTTTATGGCTGATTCCATATCTAACCATAGCAGAGTATAGCTGTTTATTGCAGAAATGAGTGCCCCCATCACTGATTAGCACTCTGGGGACGCCAAACCTGCTGAAAATGTTTTTCTGGAGGAATTTCAGCACGGTTTTGGTATCATTAGTGGGTGTAGCAATTGCTTCTACCCACTTAGATACGTAGTCCACTGCCACCAGAATGTAGGTGTTTGAGTATGATGGTGGGAATGGCCCCATGAAGTCAATTCCCCATACATCAAACAATTCTATCTCTAATATTCCTTGTTGAGGCATGGCATATCCGTGAGGCGGGTTACCAGCTCTTTGGCAACTGTCACAGTTACGCACAAACTCTCGGGAATCTTTATAGAGAGTAGGCCAGTAGAAGCCGCACTGGAGAACTTTAGTGGCTGTTCGCTCACTTCCAAAATGTCCTCCATACTGTGATCCATGGCAGTGCCATAGGATCCTTCGTGCTTCTTCTCTGGGTATACACCTGCGGATCACTCCGTCAGCACATCTCTTAAAGAGATATGGTTCATCCCAAAGGTAGTACTTGGCATCTGAAATTAGTTTCTTTCTCTGCACATAACTGTACTCTTTGGGTATGAACCTCACAGCTTTATAGTTTGCAATATCTGCAAACCATGGAGCTTCCTGAATGGCAAAGAGTTGCTCATCTGGGAAAGTCTCAGAGATCTCAGTAGAAGGGAGGGACGTCCCAGCTACTGGTTCTATCCAGGACAGATGATCCGCCACTTGGTTCTCTGTCCCTTTTCTGTCTCTTATTTCTATATCAAACTCTTGCAGAAGCAACACCCATCTTATAAGTCTGGGTTTTGAATCCTGCTTTGTGAGTAAGTATTTAAGAGCAGCATGGTCAGTGTACACAATCACCTTTGATCCCACTAGGTAGGATCTAAACTTGTCAATGGCATAAACCACTGCAAGTAACTCTTTCTCTGTGGTTGTGTAGTTCTTTTGTGCGTCATTTAGAACACGGCTAGCATAATAAATGACGTGCAAAAGCTTGTTATGCCTCTGTCCCAACACTGCACCAATGGCATGATCACTGGCATCACACATTAATTCAAATGGTAATGCCCAATCTGGTGCAGAGATGACTGGTGCTGTGACCAGCTTAGCTTTTAGGGTCTCAAATGCCTGCAGACACTGTGTGTCAAACACAAATGGTGTGTCAGCAGCTAACAGGTTACTCAGAGGTTTAGCAATTTTCGAAAAATCCTTGATAAACCTTCTGTAGAATCCTGCATGCCCCAGAAAGCTTCTGATTGCTTTAACATTGGCAGGTGGTGGTAATTTTTCAATTACCTCCACCTTTGCCTTATCCACCTCTATTCCCCTGCTTGAAATTTTGTGCCCAAGGACAATTCCTTCAGTCACCATAAAGTGACATTTCTCCCAGTTTAAAACCAGGTTAGTCTCTTGGCACCTTTTCAAGACAAGTGATAGGTGGTTAAGACAGGAGCTGAATGAGTCTCCATATACTGAAAAGTCATCCATGAAGACTTCCAGGAATTTCTCTACCATATCTGAGAAGATAGAGAGCATGCACCTCTGAAAGGTTGCAGGTGCATTGCACAGACCAAAAGGCATCCTTCTGTAGGCAAACACGCCAGAAGGGCAAGTGAATGCTGTTTTCTCTTGGTCCTGAGGATCTACTGCAATTTGGTTGTAGCCTGAATAGCCATCCAAAAAGCAGTAGTAATCATGACCAGCTAGTCTTTCTAGCATTTGGTTTATGAATGGTAAAGGAAAATGATCCTTTCTGGTGGCTGTATTGAGCCTTCTGTAGTCAATACACATGCGCCACCCTGTGACTGTTCTTGTAGGAACCAGTTCATTTTTTCATTATGAACCACTGTCATGCCTCCCTTTTTGGGAACAACTTGGACAGGGCTCACCCAGGGGCTATCAGAAATAGGATAAATAATCCCAGCCTCTAGTAATTTAGTGACCTCTTTCTGCACCACCTCCTTCATGGCAGGATTTAGCCTCCTCTGTGGTTGGACCACTGGTTTGGCATTATCCTCCAATAGGATCTTGTGCATGCATCTAGCTGGGCTAATGCCCTTAAGATCACTTATGGACCACCCAAGAGCTGTCTTGTGTCCTCAGCACTTTAATCAGTGCTTCCTCTTCCTGTGGATTTAAAGCAGAGCTTATAATCACTGGAAAGTGTCACCCTCTCCCAGAAATGCATATTTTAGGGATGGTGGTAGTGGTTTGAGTTCAGGCTTAGGAGGCTTATCCTCCTCCTGAGGAATTTTCGAAAATTCCTTTGCCTCCTCTGGCTCTTCCTGATCAGTTTGAGCATCTTTGAAGATGTCCTCAAGCTCTGATTCTAGGCTTTCAGCCATATTGATCTCTTCTACCAGAGAGTCAATAATGTCAGCGTCCATACAGTCCTCTGGTGTGTCTGGATGCTGCATAGCTTTTACAGCATTCAACTTGAACTCATCCTTATTGACTCTCAGGGTTACTTCCCCTTTTGTACATCAATGAGAGTTCGTCCAGTTGCTAGGAAAGGTCTTCCTAGAATGAGAGTTGCACTCTTGTGCTCCTCCATTTCCAGCACCACAAAGTCAGTTGGAAAGGCAAATGGCCCAACCTTTACAATCATGTCCTCTATTATGCCTGACGGGTGTTTAATGGAGCCATCAGCAAGTTGGAGCATATCCTGGTTGGTTTGACTTCTCCAATCAACCCAAGCTTTCTGATAGTGGATGCAGGTATTAGATTGATGCTTGCTCCAAGATCACATAAAGCTATCTTGGTGCAAGTGCCTTCTAATGTGCATGGTATCAGAAAGCTTCCAGGATCTTGAAGCTTTTCTGGTAAGCTTTTTAGAATGACTGCACTGCATTCTTCAGTGAGAAACACTTTTTCAGTTTCTCTTCAATCCTTCTTATGACTTAAGATTTCCTTCATGAACTTAGCATAAGAAGGTATTTGCTCAAGTGCCTCTGCAAATGGAATCTTTATTTCAAGAGTCCTTAAATAATCTGCAAAGCGGGCAAATTGCTTATCCTGTTCCGCCTTGCGGAGTTTCTGAGGATAAGGCATCTTGGCTTGATATTCTTCAACCTTAGATGCTGCAGGTTTATTCCTTACAGAAGTGGTTGAAGAAGCCTTGTTAGAGGGATTACTGTCAGCACTCTCAGGTGTCTGATTTTCCCTTGGCGTTTGGATGCCAGGAATGGGTGGAAAATGGGCGTTTAACGCCAACTTTTCCCCCTTTTCTGGCGTTTGAACGCCAGAACTGGGCAAGGAACGGGCGTTTAACGCCAGCTTTCCTTCCCTTTCTGGCGTTTGAACGCCAATATTCCTCTCTGGGCTCTTACTGTCCTCAGAGGGATTTTGAACAGTGGGTTGGTTGTCCTCTGTCATTTGTTCCTTATTTGGCTTTTTGCTCTTTTGAACAGTGTTATTCAAGGTCTTTCCACTCCTCAATTGAACTGCTTGGCACTCCTCTGTTATCTGTTTAGATATTTGCTGTTTGCTTGATTCAACTGTAGTTCTATGCTCTTATTAGCAACTTTAGTTTCATGGAGCATCTCTTTAAATTCTGCTAACTGTTCTGTCATCAGGAGCAGTTGTTGATTAAGCTCCATTATCTGTTCTTGAGGATTAGAGTCAGTGACTACTGTCATGACTTCCTCTTCTGGAGGGAACTCATTACTAGAGTACAGATACTGGTTTCTAGCAACAGTGTCTATAAGCTCTTGAGCTTCTTCAATTGTTTTCCTCATGTGTATAGATCCACCAGCTGAGTGGTCTAAAGACATCTGAGCTTTTTCTGTAAGCCCATAGTAGAAAATGTCTAACTGTACCCACTCTGAAAACATTTCAGAGGGACATTTTCTTAGCATACCTCTATACCTCTCCCAGGCACTATAAAGGGATTCATTATCCTCTTGTTTAAAGCCTTGGATGTCCAGCCTTAGCTGTGTCATCCTTTTTGGAGGGTAAAAATGATTCAGGAATTTGTCTGATAACTGTTTCCATGTCTTTATGCTTGCTGTAGGTTGGTTATTTAACCACCTTTTAGCTTGATCTTTTACAGCAAATGGAAACAGTAATAGTCTGTAGACATCCTGATCTACCTCTTTATCATGCACTGTGTCAGTAATTTGTAAGAACTGTGCCAGAAACTCAGTAGGTTCTTCCTGTGGAAGACCGGAATACTGGCAATTTTGCTGCACTATGATAATGAGTTGAGGGTTTAGCTCAAAGCTGCTTGCTTTAATGGGAGGTATACAGATGCTACTCCCATATGCAGCTGTAATGGGGTTAGCATAAGACCCCAGAGTCCTCTTGGACTGATTAATTCCACTTGAGTCCATAATGGACAAAAGGGAAATGAGAATGATTGCAAAGAGATAAATTTTGTTTATTTTTAAATTTTTTTTTTGAAATAACCGAAAAAAAATAAAATAAAATAAAATAAAACAAAAGGAAAATAAATAAAGAATTCGAAAATCAAAGGGAAAATGAGATCAAAGCAAATTGAGAACTGAATCAATTAGTAAAAAAAAGATTTTGAAAACAGCAATTAAAAAGATATGATTGAAAAATTTTTATGAAAAAGATTTGATTCTAAAAAAAAGAGGAAAGAGAAAAACACAAAAAGACACCAAACTTAAAATTTTTAGAAAATCAAACACTAAATTTTCGAAAATTTGAAGGAAAAACACAAAGAGAACACCAAACTTAGAACTTTTGTGAATCAAAAAGGGACTAAGAATAAGAAAAATTCGAAAATCAAAAGAAAACAACAGCCTGCAATTGACACCAAACTTAAAATATGAAACTAGACTCAACTAAAAGACTCTAAACCAACAAAAATAAAATAGTCCTAATCTAAGCAACAAGATAAGCCGTCAGTTGTCCAAACTCGAACAATCCCGGCAACGGCGCCAAAAACTTGGTGCACGAAATTGCAATAACACTTTTGCAATCCCGCACAACTAACCAGCAAGTGCACTGGGTCGTCCAAGTAATACCTTGCGTGAGCAAGGGTCGATCCCACGGAGATTGTCGGCTTGAAGCAAGCTATGGTTATCTTGTAAATCTTAGTCAGGATATCAGAAATTATCAGGATTGATTGTAAAAAGTAAAAGAACATGAAATGGTTACTTGTATTGCAGTAATGGAGAATAGGTTGAGGTTTGGAGATGCTCCATCTTTTGAATCTCTGCTTTCCTACTGTCTTCTTCATCAAACACGCAAGCCTCCTTCCATGGCAAGCTCATGTAGGGTTTCACCGTTGTCAATGGCTACCTCCCATCCTCGCAGTGAAAGCTAATGCACGCACTCTGTCACAGTACTGCCAATCACCGGTTTGGTTCCCTCCCCTACCGGAATAGAATCCCTCTTTTGCGTCTGTCACTAACGCCCAGTAGGTTACAGGTTTGAAGCACGTCACAGTCATTCAATCATTGAATCCTACTCAGAATACCACAGACAAGGTTTAGACCTTCCGGATTCTCTTGAATGCTGCCATCAGGTCCTGCCTATACCACGAAGATTCCGATTAAAGAACCCAAGAGATAACTACTCAATCTAAGATAGAACAGAGGTGGTTGTCAGGCACGTGTTCATAGTTGAGAATGATGATGATTGTCACGGATCATCACATTCATCCGGATTAAGAACAAGTGTTATCTTAGAATCGAAGCAAGCATGATTGAATAAGAAACAGTAGTAATTGCATTAATCCATCAAGACACAGCAGAGCTCCTCACCCCCAACCATGGGGTTTAGAGGCTCATACTGTGGAAAGAAACGTGTACAAAATGTTATGGGGTCATAAGGTACGGATACAATGTCAAAAGATCCTATAAGTAGTAAACTAGTGTCCTAAGGTTTACAGAATTGAGTAAATGACAGAAAAATCCACTTCCGGGCCCACTTGGTGTGTGCTTGGGCTGAGCAATGAAGGAATTTCGTGTAGAGACCTTTTCTGGAGTTAAACGCCAGCTTTCATGCCAGTTTGGGCGTTTAACTCCAAATTTTATGCCAGTTCCGGCGTTTAACGCTGGAATTTCTGTAGGTGACTTTGAGCGCCGGTTTGGGCCATCAAATCTTGGGCAAAGTATGGACTATTATATATTGCTGGAAAGCCCAGGATGTCTACTTTTCAATGCCGTTGAGAGCGCGCCAATTGGGCTTCTGTAGCTCCAGAAAATCCACTTCGAGTGCAGGGAGGTCAGAATCCAACAGCATCTGCAGTCCTTTTCAGTCTCTGGATCAGATTTTTGCTCAGGACCCTCAATTTCAGTCAGAAAATACCTGAAATCACAGAAAAACACACAAACTCATAGTAAAGTCCAGAAAAGTGAATTTTAATTAAAAACTAATAAAAATATACTAAAAACTAACTAAAAGATACTAAAAACATACTAAAAACAATGCCAAAAGCATACAAATTATCCGCTCATCAGGCACACTGCCCTCTAGGAGGGCAACATAAGGGAACCAAGCAAGGAAGGCAACTCTGCCCTGCCCACTACAAGGGCAGAGCACAAAATTCTGCCTTGGAACCAAGAAGAAGAGAACCTTGCCCTGCCCTCCACAAGGGCAGTATCGGGCTCACCAAGGAAGAAAATCAAAGGAAAAATGTCACCCATGCATGCCACAAGAATCGAACACGGAACAAGGAAGAAGCAAGGAACTAAGGTTGAGTGCCGTGCCAAGAAACCAAGGAAATTAATTGAGCGTATGTTCCAGCCGTGTTTCGAACACGGGACTTCAAAGTGGAAACACTGCCCTGCCCTCCGCGAGGCCAGGGCAGCATTTTGTTGGTGCATGGATCTGGCACACCAAGGCTCAAATCTGGCGCACCAAGGCTCAATTCTGGCGCACCATCACAATCCTGGCAGCACCAATTTTTCCTGCCCTGCCCTCCGCGAGGGCAGGGCAGCATTTTGCGCATCACAGCTCGATCCTGGCGCATCACAGCTTGATCCTGGCAGCACCAAGCACGCACCGTGGCACATTCTGGCGCACCAATTTTTCCTGCCCTGCCCTCGGCGCGGGCAGGGTAGCGTTTTGCGCACCAACATGCACCAGGCCGCACCAAAGCCGCACCAACATGCACCAAATCCTGCCCTGCCCTCCACAAGGGCAGGGCAGCCTCCTGGGAGCAACTTTTCATGGGCCGAAAATTCAAATTAAAACCCCATTTTAATTCATTTCTTCACCAATTCAAAGCCCATCCAAATCCAAAAATCCAAGAATAGAAAGTGTATAAATAGGAGCTAGTTTGATGTAATTAGGACCTTTTGGACTTACCTTTTGCTTTGCCTTGAATTTTGCACTTTCTTTGAGCTTTTGTAACTTTCCTTGAGAGACTACACCAAGATTCCAGAGAATTGGGGAGGAGAATTGATCTCTCTTCTTCCTCATTCTTGCTTGGGTCTTTTTTAATTTCCTTTTTTGATTCTTGGGTGTTAAGAATTGAGGAAATTCTGTCTCAATCTCCACTCAAGAACTCGTTAGTTACTTTTCTGCATAATTGAATCAATTTACATTCTCTTTACTGCTTCTTCTTCAATTCCTTGTCAATTGCTTTGTGAACTTGGATCTGGAAGGCAAATAGAGATCTAGGCTCTGCTACCTAGTCTCTTGAGACCTGAGACCCCATTTTACTTTTGGTTCTTCTGTGAACCCTGCTGCACGTTAATTTCATTTTCTGTCTGAATCTCTGTTTGATCCAATTCATCTTCTACTTAATTAATTGTTGCAATTTAATTTCTCTTTGTTTAGATTCTGCAATCCCAGTCCTCAATCCCTCTTACATTCAAGCAATTTACATTTCTTGCCATTTAAGTTACTGCTATTTACATTTCTTGCACTTTAAGTTTCAGTCATTTACTTTCTTGTTCTTTAAGATTCTGCAAGTTTACTTTCCTGTTCTTTAATTTACTGCAATTTGCCCTTCCCCTTTTACAATTACTGTCATTTACTTCCTGTTAAACAAAAATCACTCAACCAACACTTGATTCGCTTGACTAAACCAACCACTAAACTAAAATTGCTCAATCCTTCAATCCCTGTGGGATCGACCTCACTCGTGTGAGTTATTATTACTTGATGCGACCCGGTACACTTGCCGGTGAGTTTTGTGTTGGATCGGTTTCCACACATCAATCCTAACATGCAACATTTGAATTCAAATTTACTAACAGAAAGTTTACAGAAGCGAACAAAATTGAGCAATTAAAAACAAACAGAGTATGAACAGGAACCTGGGAGCGGGGGAACAACGAGAATGGGAAGGGAATTAGGATAGGGGCAGGGGCAGCAGAATCAGAAGTTGCGCCGCCGTGGACGGTGGCGTTGAGGATGACGGTGACTGCGGCGGCGTGTGGGTTGTGCGAGAGAGTAGAGAGCAGAGTGAGTGGATGAGAGAAGAGAGGGCGAGAGGGGTTGATGGTGAGAGAAGGAGGTTGGTCGTGCGGAGGCGGCGACGGCGCCGCTGTGACGGCAGTTGAGGTGAGAAGAAGAAGATAGAAATGGTGAGGGAGAAGGGAGTGCGCGACTGCGCAACGCTCTTCGCATCTTAGGGTTATCCCCTTTTTTGAATCGACGCAAGCGCGCACCTTGCGCGTCCGCGTAAATTGAGAAAACTAGGGACCCACGCGTGAGCGTGCAGTGCGCTCAAGCGTGGATGGGCAAACTATGCAAGGGCGCGTGCGCGTACAGCGCGCGCACGCGTACATGGGGTTGGGCCTGAGCTTAGAGTGGGCTTGACGCATGCCCAACTCTCTGGGCAAAGGCCTAGAGTGGCAGCATCATATAAGGGACGCGCACGCGGCAAGCGCGCGTCCGCGTACGTTGGTAATTTGCTATAAGGCGCGCTAGCGCGATGTGTGCGCTTGATAAACCCCGTTTTGACGGTTTATCTTGTATTGATTTTAAGAGATTTTATGACCTTTTACCCACATTTATCCATTGAAATAGCATGGTTTTATAACTTCTCCTTTAATTGTGCTTAAGAGTGAAAACATGCTTTTTAGGTCTTAAAATAAATAAATTCAATTCACCTTGATTCCATTAGATGCCTTGATATGTTTGTTAAGTGACTTAAGGTTTAGGAGGCAAAGATTGGACCAAGGGAATGAAGGAAAAGCATGTAGAAATGGAGAACTCATGGAGAAATAAAGGAAACGCAAAAGCTGTCGAGCCGACCTCTTCGCACTTAAACGACCATAACTTGAGCTACAGAGGTCCAAATGATGCGGTTCTAGTTGGGTTAGAAAGCTAACATCCGAGGCTTCGAAATGATATAGATTTGCCATAGTTGCTACACGTATGGTGGCGCGCACGCGCCGTTGCTGCCACCTGGTCCACTTAAAGCAAAACGTGGCCAGCGATTTTAGAAGCTTTGTGGGCCCAATCCAACTCATTTCTGATGCTATTTAAGCCAAGGATTGAAGAGGAATCAACTAACCTTTAACCATTAGTTTAGTTTAGTAGTTAGAGTTAGTTTCTAGAGAGAGAAGCTCTCACTTCTCTCTAGAATTAGGATTAGGTTTAGTTCTTAGATCTAGGTTTTAATCTTAGCTTTCTTCTACTTCTACTTCTCAATTCTTTGTTGTTACATTCATCATTCTTCTACTCCTTTGTTGTAATTTCCTTTATATTGCTCTTATACTTTGTTGTAGATCTACTATTGCTACTTCCATTTTCTTTCAATTCATAAGAGGTAATTCATAATAATTGTTCTTCATTGCTTTTCTATTGTTGATCTCTTGTTTTTGTAGTTGTAGATTCCTTTAATTCTTGCATTTAATAATGTTTACTTGTATTGCACTCTAGGTGTTTGATGAAATGCTTGGTTGAATTTTAGAGTAGGCTTTGCTCCTCTTGGCTTAGGTAGAGTAATTAGTGACACTTGAGTTATCTAATTCCTTTGTTGATTGATAATTAGAAATTGCTAATTGATTTGAATGCCTCTAAAGCTAGTTATTCCTCTAGGAGTTAATTTGGACTAGAGGAATCAATTTGATTCATCCACTTGACTTACCTCCATGGTTAGAGGTTAACTAAGTGGGAGCAATGAACAATTCTCATCACAATTGAGGAGGATAACTAGGATAGGACTTCTAGTTCTCATATCTTGCTAAGAGCCTTTTATAGTTGTTAGTTTATTTTCATTACCATTTAGTTTTCATGCTTCTTATCCAAAACCCCAAAATAACTCACAACCAATAACAAGACACTTTATTGTAATTCCTAGGGAGAACGACCCGAGGTTTGAATACTTCGGTTTATAATTTTAGGGGTTTGTACTAGTGATAAACAACTTTTTGTATGAAAGGATTATTATTTGGTTTAGAAACTATACTTTACAACGAGATTTTATTAGTGAAATTCTAAACCGTCAAAAATCTAATCATCAAAATGATAGAATTTTTGCATCCACGCGTACGCGTACAGTGCGCGTCCGCGTGGATGGTCGAAAAATGCTCAGGTGCGTGTACGCGTTATGTGCCCACACGCGTGGATGGTGTTCTGTTTTTCAAAAATTTTTTCTAAGTTCTTACACCAATCCAAGCCTTTCAATCCTCCAAACAGCTACCAAAACACCCTAGAACCTTATTCAACATACTATACTACTAACTAAACTCATAAAACAATAAAAACAAGAAATTAAACTAATTCTACCAATATTTACAAAGATAAAAAAATGAGAATCTACCTACAATGGCAACTCAATTCACTTATTAACAAATAAAAAATAAAAGAGTTTACCATGGTGGGTGTGCTCCCACCTAGCACTTTTTTTTTGTCCTTAAGTTGGACTTATGGGGAGCTTCTTATCAAGGTGCTTGTGCTTGTATTCATCTTGGAACTCCCACCAATGCTTGGTTCTCCATTGTGCCCCAAGATTCTTCATGGATTGAGCCAAGTCTTGATGGAGTTTTTCACAAGCTTGGGGCTCCCAAAGTTGGTCCTCTTCTTGTAATCCGGGATCCCACACTTTGTTTTCACACCCGTCTTGAGGTTGATTGGTGCACGAAATTGTGATCATCAATGGCGCCATCAACATGGTACGTTCATTGCAATCTCAACTCTCTATCACAACTCCGCACAACTAACCAGCAAGTGCACTGGGTCGTCCAAGTAATAAACCTTACGCGAGTAAGGGTCGATCCCCGGAGATTGTTGGTATGAAGCAAGCTATGGTCACCTTGTAAATCTTAGTCAGGTAGACTCAAATGGGTATAGATGATGAATAGAACATAAAGATAAAGATAGAGGTACTTATGTAATTCATTGGTGAGAACTTCAGATAAGCGTATGAAGATGCTTGATCCCTTCCGTCTCTCTGCTTTCCTACCGTCTTCATCCAATCCTTCTTACTCCTTTCCATGGCAAGCTTATGCAAGGGTTTCACCGTTGTCAGTGGCTACCTCCCATCCTCTCAGTGGAAATGTTCAACGTACCCTGTCACGGCACGGCTATCCATCTGTCGGTTCTCAATCAGGCCGGAATAGAATCCAGTGATTCTTTTGCGTCTGTCACTAACGCCCCGCCCTCAGGAGTTTGAAGCACGTCACAGTCATTCAATCATTGAATCCTACTCAGAATACCACAGACAAGGTTAGACCTTCCGGATTCTCTTGAATGCCACCATCAGTTCTTGCCTATACCACGAAGACTCTGATCTAACGGAATGGCTGGCTCGTTTGTCAGGCGAGCGCTCGGTTGTCAAGCGATCAACCATGCATCGTGTATTAGGAATCCAAGAGATATTCACCAATCTAAGGTAGAACGGAGGTGGTTGTCAGTCACACGTTCATAGGTGAGAATGATGATGAGTGTCACGGATCATCACATGCATCAAGTTGAAGAACAAGTGATATCTTGGAACAAGAACAAGCAAAATTGAATGGAAGAACAATAGTAATTGCATTAATACTCGAGGTACAGCAGAGCTCCACACCTTAATCTATGGTGTGTAGAAACTCCACCGTTGAAAATACATAAGAACAAGGTCTAGGCATGGCCGTGAGGCCAGCCTCCCAATGATCTAAGAACTAGATGTCCAAAGATCAGAAGATGAAAATACAATAGTAAAAGGTCCTACTTATAGAAAACTAGTAGCCTAAGGTTTACAAGGATGAGTAAATGACATAGAAATCCACTTCCGGGCCCACTTGGTGTGTGCTTGGGCTGAGCAATGAAGCATTTTCGTGTAGAGACTCTTCTTGGAGTTAAACGCCAGCTTTTATGCCAGTTTGGGCGTTTAACTCCCATTTTGGTGCCAGTTCCGGCGTTTAACGCTGGAAATTCTGAAGGTGACTTTGAACGCCGGTTTGGGCCATCAAATCTTGGGCAAAGTATGGACTATCATATATTGCTGGAAAGCCCAGGATGTCTACTTTCCAACGCCGTTAAGAGCGCGCCAATTGGGCTTCTGTAGCTCCAAAAAATCCACTTCAAGTGCAGGGAGGTCAGAATCCAACAGCATCTGCAGTCCTTTTTAGTCTCTGAATCAGATTTTGCTCAGGTCCCTCAATTTCAGCCAGAAATACCTGAAATCACAGAAAAACACAAAAACTCATAGTAAAGTCCAGAAAAGTGAATTTTAACTAAAACTAATAAAATATACTAAAAACTAACTAGATCATACTAAAAACATACTAAAAACAATGCCAAAAAGCGTACAAATTATCCGCTCATCACAACACCAAACTTAAATTGTTGCTTGTCCTCAAGCAACTGAAAATCAAATAGGATAAAAAGAAGAGAATATACAATGAATTCCAAAAACATTTATGAAGATCAGTATTAATTAGATGAGCGGGGCTTTTAGCTTTTTGCCTCTGAATAGTTTTGGCATCTCACTCTATCCTTTGAAATTCAGAATGATTGGCTTCTTTAGGAACTCAGAATCCAGATAGTGTCATTGATTCTCCTAGTTAAGTATGATGATTCTTGAACATAGCTACTTATTGAGTCTTGGCTGTGGCCCAAAGCACTCTGTCTTCCAGTATTACCACCGGATACATACATGCCACAGACACATAATTGGGTGAACCTTTTCAGATTGTGACTCAGCTTTGCTAGAGTCCCCAACTAGAGGTGTCCAGGGTTCTTAAGCACACTCTTTTTGCCTTGGATCACAACTTTATTTCTCTTTTTTTTTTCGTTTTTTTTTGTATTCACTGCTTTTTCTTGCTTCAAGAATCATTTTTAATGATTTTTTAGATCCTCAGTAACATGTCTCCTTTTTTATCATTCTTTCAAGAGCCAACATTCATGAACCACAAATTCAAAAGACATATGCACTGTTTAAGCATACATTCAGAAAACAAAAATATTGCCACCACATCAAATAATTAAACTGTTATAAATTCAAATTCATGCAATTCTTTCTTTTTTCAATTAAGAACATTTTTTTTTCAAGAGAGGTGATGGATTCATAGGACATTCATAACTTTAAGGCATAGACACTAAGACACTAATGATCACAAGACACAAACATAGATAAACATAAGCACTAAAATTCAAAAAAACAGGAAAATAAAGAACAAGGAGATTAAAGAACGGGTCCACCTCAGTGATGGCGGCTTGTTCTTCCTCTTGAAGGTCTTATGGAGTGCTTGAGCTCCTTAATGTCTCTTCCTTGTCTTTGTTGCTCCTCTCTCATGATTCTTTGATCTTCTCTAATTTCATGGAGGAGGATGGAATGTTCTTGGTGCTCCACCCTTAGTTGTCCCATGTTGGAACTCAATTCTCCTAGGGAGGTGTTTAGTTGCTTCCAATAGTTTTGTGGAGGAAAGTGCATCCCTTGAGGCATCTCAGGGATCTCATGATGAGAGGGGTCTCTTGTTTGCTCCATCCTTTTCTTAGTGATGGGCTTGTCCTCATCAATGAGGATGTCTCCTTCTATGTCAACTCCTACTGAATAACAGAGGTGACAAATGAGATGAGGAAAGGCTAACCTTGCCAAGGTAGAGGACTTGTCCGCCACCTTTTAGAGTTCTTGGGCTATGACCTCATGAACTTCTACTTCTTCTCCAAACATGATGCTATGGATCATGATGGCTCGGTCTAGAGTAACTTCGGACCGGTTGCTAGTGGGAATGATTGAGCGTTGGATAAACTCCAACCATCCTCTAGCCACGGCTTGAGGTCATGCCTTCTTAGTTGAACCGGCTTCCCTCTTGAATCTCTCTTCCATTGGGCGCCCTCTTCACAAATGTCAGTGAGGACTTGGTCCAACCTTTGATCAAAGTTGACCCTTCTTGTGTAAGGATGTTCATCTCCTTGCATCATGGGCAAGTTGAATGCCAACCTCACATTTTCCGGACTAAAATCTAAGTATTTCTCCCGAACCATAGTAAGCCAATTCTTTGGATCCGGGTTCACACTTTGATCATGGTTCTTGGTGATCCATGCATTGGCATAGAACTCTTGAACCATTAAGATTCCGACTTGTTGAATGGGGTTGGTAAGAACTTCCCAACCTCTTCTTCGGATCTCATGTCGGATCTCCGGATATTCACCCTTTTTGAGTGAAAAGGGGACCTCGGGGATCACCTTCTTCAAGGCCACAACTTCATAGAAGTGGTTTGAATTTGAAGGTGAGGTAGGTGGGTTTTGTGACGGATGGATGTGAGTGGTGAAGAGAAGATGAGATTTGATAGGTGAAGGGTTTTTGGGGAAGAGGTATTGAGGTGATTGGTGAATGGGTGAAGAAGAGAGAGAGTGGTGGGGTTGGTGGGGATCCTGTGGGTCCACAGATCCTGAGGTGTCAAGGAAAAGTCATCCCTGCACCAAATGGCATGCAAAAATGCGTTTTGAGCCACTTTTGGTGTTAAACGCCGGGCTGGTGCCCATTTCTGGCGTTTAACGCCAGGTTCTTGCCTTTTCCTGGCGTTTAACACCAGTCTGGTGCCCCTTTCTGGCGTTAAACGCCCAGAATGGTGCCAGACTGGGCGTTAAACGCCCATCTGCTAGCCTTACTGGCGTTTAAACGCCAGTAGGTTCTTCCTCCAGGGTGTGCTATTTTTCTTCCTGTTTTTCATTCTGTTTTTGCTTTTTCAATTGATTTTGTGACTTCTCATGATCATCAACCTACAGAAAACATAAAATAACAAAGAAAAAATATATAAATATAATATTGGGTTGCCTCCCAACAAGCGCTTCTTTAATGTCAGTAGCTTGACAGTGGGCTCTCATGGAGCCTCACAGACACTCAGAGCAATGTTGGAACCTCCCACACCAAACTTAGAGTTTGAATGTGGGGGTTCAACACCAAACTTAGAGTTTGGTTGTGGCCTCCCAACACCAAACTTAGAGTTTGACTGTGGAGGCTCTGCTTGACTCTGATTTGAGAGAAGCTCTTCATGCTTCCTCTCCATGGTGACAGAGGGATATCCTTGAGCCTTAAACACAAAGGATTCTTCATTCACTTGAATGATCAATTCTCCTCTATCAACATCAATCACAGCCTTTGCTGTGGCTAGCAAGGGTTTGCCAAGGATGATGGATTCATCCATGCACTTCCCAGTCTCTAGGACTATGAAATCAGCAGGGATGTAATGGTCTTCAATCTTCACCAAAACATCCTCTACAAGTCCATAAGCTTTTTTCTTGAATTGTCTGCCATCTCTAGTGAGATTCTTGCAGCTTGCACCTCAAAGATCCCTAGCTTCTCCATTACAGAGAGAGGCATGAGGTTTACACTTGACCCTAGGTCACACAGAGCCTTCTTGAAGGTCATGGTGCCTATGGTACAAGGTATTGAAAACTTCCCAGGATCTTGTCTCTTTTGAGGTAATTTCTGCCTAGACAAGTCATCCAATTCTTTGGTGAGCAAAGGGGGTTCATCCTCCCAAGTCTCATTTCCAAATAACTTGTCATTTAGCTTCATGATTGCTCCAAGGTATTTAGCAACTTGCTCTTCAGTGACATACTCATCCTCATCAGAGGAAGAATACTCATCAGAGCTCATGAAAGGCAGAAGTAAGTCTAATGGAATCTCTATGGTCTCATTTTGAGCCTCAGATTCCCATGGTTCCTCATTGGGGAACTCAGTGGAGGTCAGTGGACGCCCATTGAGGTCTTCCTCAGTGGTGTTCACTTCCTTTCCTTCCTCTCCACATTCGGCCATGTTGATGGCCTTGCACTCTCCTTTTGGATTTTCTTCTGTATTGCTTGGGAGAGTACTAGGAGGGAGTTCAATAACTTTCTTGCTCAGCTGTCCCACTTGTGCCTCCAAATTCCTAATGGAGGACCTTGTTTCAGTCATGAAACTTTGAGTGGTTTTGATTAGATCAGAGACCATAGTTGCTAAGTCAGAGGGGTTCTGCTTAGAATTCTCTGTCTGTTGCTGAGAAGATGATGGAAAAGGCTTGCCATTGCTAAACCTGTTTCTTCCACCATTATTGTTGTTGAAACCTTGTTGAGGTCTCTGTTGATCCTTCCATGAGAAATTTGGATGATTTCTCCATGAAGAATTATAGGTGTTTCCATAGGGTTCTCCCAGGTAATTCACCTCTTCCATTGAAGGGTTCTCAGGATCATAAGCTTCTTCTTCAGATGAAGCATCCTTAGTACTGCCAGGTGCATTTTGCATTCCAGACAGACTTTGAGAAATCAAATTGACTTGTTGAGTCAATATTTTGTTCTGAGCCAGAATGGCATTCAGAGTATCAATCTCAAGAACTCCTTTCTTCTGATTTGCCCCATTGTTCACAGGATTCCTTTCAGAAGTGTACATGAATTGGTTATTTGCAACCATTTCAATTAGTTCTTGAGCTTCTGTAGGCGTCTTCTTCAGATGAAGAGATCCTCCAGCAGAGCTATCCAAAGACATCTTGGATAGTCCAGAGAGACCATCATAGAAAATACCTATGATGCTCCATTCAGAAAGCATGTCAGAAGGACATTTTCTGATCAATTGTTTGTATCTTTCTCAAGCTTCATAGAGGGATTCTCCATCCTTCTGTCTGAAGGTTTGGACTTCCACTCTAAGCTTACTCAATTTTTGAGGTGGAAAGAACTTTGCCAAGAAGGCATCGACTAGCTTTTCCCATGAGTCCAGGCTTTCTTTAGGTTGTGAGTCCAACCATGTCCTAGCTCTGTCTCTTACAGCAAAAGGGAATAGCATAAGTCTGTAGACCTCAGGGTCAACCCCATTAGTCTTGACAGTGTCACAGATTTGCAAGAATTCAGCTAAGAACTGATGAGGATCTTCCAATGGAAGTCCATGGAACTTGCAATTCTGTTGCATTAGAGAAACTAATTGAGGCTTAAGCTCAAGTTGTTTGCTCCAATGGCAGGGATAGAGATGCTTCTCCCTTAGAAGTCGGGAGTAGGTGCAGTAAAGTCACCCAGCACCTTCCTTGCATTGTTTGCATTGTTGTTGTTTTCGGCTGCCATGTCTTCTTCTTTGAAGATTTCTGTTAGGTCCTCTACAGAGAGTTGTGCCTTAGCTTCTCTTAGCTTTCGCTTCAAGGTCCTTTCAGGTTCAGGGTCAGCTTCAACAAGAATGCTTTGTCTTTGTTCCTGCTCATATGAAAGAGAAGAGAACAAGAAAATGTGAAATCCTCTATGTCACAGTATAGAGATTCCTTGAGGTGTCAGAGAAGAAGAAAAATAGAAGGAAGAAGGAGAAGAATTCGAACTTAGTCAGATAGAGTTCGAATTGTGCATTGAGAAGGAGTGGTACTCCATAAATAGAAGGATGTGAGAAGAGGGGAAGAAATTTTCGAAAATTAATTAAAAAGATTTTAAAAACATTTGAAAAACTTTAATTTGATTTTCGAAAATCAAGAATGAGAAAGAGATTAAGTAATTTTTGAAAAAGATTTTGAAATTAGAAATAAAAAAGATATGATTAAAAACTGTTTTGAAAAAGATGTGATTAAAAAGATATGATTAAAAGTTATGATTTTAAAAAGATAGGATTGAAAAGATATGATTTGAAAAATAATTTAAAAAGATTTGATTTTAAAAATTAATGACTTGCCTAACAAGAAAAGATATGATTCAAACATTAAACCTTTCTCAACAGAAAAGGCAACATACTTGAAATGTTGAATCAAATCATTAATTGTTAGCAAGTATCTTTGAAAAAGGAAAGAAATTGATTTTGAAAACATTTGATTGAAAAGATATGATTTGAAAAAGATTTGATTTTGAAAAACTTTGAAAACTTGAAAAAAAATCTGAATTAAAAACAGAATCTTCCCTCTTGTGCCATCCTGGCGTTAAACGCCCAGAATGGTGCACATTCTGGCGTTTAACGCCCAATGCACTACCTTTTGGGCGTTAAACGCCCAACCAGGTACCCTGGCTGGCGTTTAAACGCCAGTCTGTCCTTCTTCACTGGGCGTTTTGAACGCCCAGCTTTTTCTGTGTAATTCCTCTGCTGCATGTTCTTAATCTTCAGTTCCCTGTACTATTGACTTGAAAATAGAACCAAGATCAAATAAACAATGCATGAAAGACACCAAACTTAAAATTAGACACTAGACTCAAACAAGAAACATAAAATATTTTTGGTTTTTTTATGATTTTGAAATTTTTTTTTTGGATTTTTCGAAAATTATATGGAAATAGAAAATAAAGGTTTCAGAATTCTTAATTTGGATTCCAGGAATCATTGCAATGCTAGTCTAAGACTCCAGTCCAGGAATTAGACATGGCTTCACAACCAGCCAAGCTTTCAATCCAAAACACTAGACATGGCCAATGGCCAGCCAAGCCTTAGCAGATCATTGCTCCAATAGCAAGATTGATAGAAATCAACAAGCTCTTGTGATGATCAGTTGAAACCTCGGTCCAATAAGATTAGACATGGCTTCTCAGCCAGCCAAATTTCAACAGATCATCATGAAACTCTAGAACTCATTCTTAAGAATTCTGAAAAATACCTAATCTAAGCAACAAGATGAACCGTCAGTTGTCCATACACGAAACAACCCCGGCAATGGCGCCAAAAACTTGGTGCAAGAAATTGTGATCATCAATGGCGCCATCAACATGGTACGCTCATTGCAATCTCAACTCTCTATCACAACTCCGCACAACTAACCAGCAAGTGCACTGGGTCGTCCAAGTAATAAACCTTACGCGAGTAAGGGTCGATCCCACGGAGATTGTTGGTATGAAGCAAGCTATGGTCACCTTGTAAATCTTAGTCAGGTAGACTCAAATGGGTATAGATGATGAATAGAACATAAAGATAAAGATAGAGGTACTTATGTAATTCATTGGTGAGAACTTCAGATAAGCGTATGAAGATGCTTGATCCCTTCCGTCTCTCTGCTTTCCTACCGTCTTCATCCAATCCTTCTTACTCCTTTCCATGGCAAGCTTATGCAAGGGTTTCACCGTTGTCAGTGGCTACCTCCCATCCTCTCAGTGGAAATTTTCAACGCACTCTGTCACGGCACGGCTATCCATCTGTCGGTTCTCAATCAGGCCGGAATAGAATCCAGTGATTCTTTTGCGTCTGTCACTAACTCCCCGCCCTCAGGAGTTTGAAGCACGTCACAGTCATTCAATCATTGAATCCTACTCAGAATACCACAGACAAGGTTAGACCTTCCGGATTCTCTTGAATGCCGCCATCAGTTCTTGCCTATACCACAAAGACTCTGATCTCACGGAATGGCTGGCTCATTTGTCAGGCGAGCGCTCGGTTGTCAGGCGATCAACCATGCATCGTGTATCAGGAATCCAAGAGATATTCACCCAATCTAAGGTAGAACGGAGGTGGTTGTCAGTCACACGTTCATAGGTGAGAATGATGATGAGTGTCACGGATCATCACATGCATCAAGTTGAAGAACAAGTGATATCTTGGAACAAGAACAAGCAGAATTGAATGGAAGAACAATAGTAATTGCATTAATACTCGAGGTACAGCAGAGCTCCACACCTTAATCTATGGTGTGTAAAAACTCCACCGTTGAAAATACATAAGAACAAGGTCTAGGCATGGCCGTGAGGCCAGCCTCCCAATGATCTAAGAACTAGATGTCCAAAGATCAGAAGATGAAAATACAATAGTAAAAGGTCCTACTTATAGAAAACTAGTAGCCTAAGGTTTACAAGGATGAGTAAATGACATAGAAATCCACTTCCGGGCCCACTTGGTGTGTGCTTGGGCTGAGCAATGAAGCATTTTCGTGTAGAGACTCTTCTTGGAGTTAAACGCCAGCTTTTATGCCAGTTTGGGCGTTTAACTCCCATTTTGGTGCCAGTTCCGGCGTTTAACGCTGGAAATTCTGAAGGTGACTTTGAACGCCGGTTTGGGCCATCAAATCTTGGGCAAAGTATGGACTATCATATATTGCTGGAAAGCCCAGGATGTCTACTTTCCAACGCCGTTAAGAGCGCGCCAATTGGGCTTCTGTAGCTCCAAAAAATCCACTTCAAGTGCAGGGAGGTCAGAATCCAACAGCATCTGCAGTCCTTTTTAGTCTCTGAATCAGATTTTTGCTCAGGTCCCTCAATTTCAGCCAGAAAATACCTGAAATCACAGAAAAACACAAAAACTCATAGTAAAGTCCAGAAAAGTGAATTTTAACTAAAAACTAATAAAATATACTAAAAACTAACTAGATCATACTAAAAACATACTAAAAACAATGCCAAAAAGCGTACAAATTATCCGCTCATCATTGATCATCATTATTAGTCCATCCGGGTGGTGAACAAGATGAATTCTCTATGAAGTGCCCAACAATCCTCCTATACCCATCTATTTGAGCACTATTCCCACCTTTGTATTCAACTCTTGAAGTATCAACCAAAATGAGCCTTGATTTGCAACGCCAACCACGAAACATCTTTCGCTTATGCTTCATCCCACAAAGCATCCTAAGTTGACCATCCGTTTCAAGCAAGCCATACTCAAGCGGGACAATAAAGCTAATAGAAATGAATCTTACCCACTCAAGTGAAGGAGTAGATGGCAACCTAGGCAAAGATGCTTCCAAAGATCTTGACAAAGCATAACCAACCCCCGTTCTTCTATTTCTAGGGACTTCCACCTCTTCACAAGATTTTTCTAATTCAATCCTTTGTTCATCAATACTATCTAAGCCTTTTCCCTTAATCAAACTATAATTAGGAGGGTGAAAGAAGTTTACCTCCACAATATTTTCAAATGCACCGGGAGAAGGTTCTTCAAGTTCAAAGGATTCTCCACCACTAGGACTTGATGCTTGCTCTTCATTGCCATGGGCACTCAATTCTTTCTCTATCCCATCCAAGTCTTCATATGGAATATGCCTTGGAAGATGTGCACTTTCCTCCCTAGCATCAATTTCAATCATCTTGGAGGGGTTTTCTTCAACTCTATGTTTCCATGGGGGCTCCGCATCTCCTAAGTCTTCTACCACTTCTTCCTTGTCCTCAACAATTAAAGCTTCCTCCAATTGTTCCATTACAAAGCAACTTCCCTCATTTCCCACCGGAGTTTCCAATCTCTCCTTCATGCTATGTTCTTCATTCGATTCTCCACATGTAGCCATGGGAGTTCCTTGAGTGTTCAAGCATTGGGAGGCTAATTGATTTGTTACCGCATCCAAGGCGGTCATAAAATTTTGCACATCCCTTTTTATCTCTTCTTGCCCTTGAACAAGAACACCAAGGGTCTCATCCATTAGAGATTGGGGTGGGTGGAAGGGTTCATCATTTTGGGGAAAGGGTTCATAATTGGAAGGTGGTTCTTCTTGGTAAAATTGTGGTGGTTCTATGTTTTCCACTCTTTCCACTTGTTGGACAACACACTCCATGGTTGCTTGAAATTGATCCAATGCTTCCTTGAGACGATCCCTTGACTCTTGTTCCGCTTGGATATCATGGTAGGGATTATATGACTCTTGGATCGATGGAAATGAATATTCTTCCATGTGAGGTTGTGGTGGAAGGTAAAATTCATCTTGTGGTTGAAAATTGTCATTTATTAGAGGTGGCTCTTGAAAATATTGATGTTGGAGTGGTGGTGGCTCTATATGTGGTTCATATGGTTCATATGGTTGTTGGTAGGGTGGATATGGATTAGGGTCATATGAAGGTGGTTGGTAAGAAGGGGCTTGTGAGTATGGTTGAGAGTTATGTTGAGGATATGGTTCATAGGCATATGGTGGTGGTTCTTGAAAGTCACAAGGTGATTCACCATAGCCATTGGATTGATATGAATCATAGAATGGCTCTTCTTCATAGTGCATTGGTGGAGGTTGTTGCCATGAAGATTGATCATATGTATATGGCTCCTCCCACCTTTGGTTATCCCATCCTTGATACATTTCTTCATTATAGTCCTCATTTCCTACAACATATTGATAACCACACTCATAGCCAAGGTGAGAATTCATGATAGCAAGAATAAAATGAAAACAAAATCAAATAAGAAGCAAGAAAATTAAATCCTAAAACAAGATATTCACACTATTCACATATGTACAATAACCAATAACATAACACCATTGCAAATCCCCGGCAACGGCGCCATTTTGATGATTAGATTTTTGACGGTTTAGAATTTCACTAATAAAATCTCGTTTGTAAAGTACAGTTTCTAAACCAAACAATAATCCTTTCATACAAAAAGTTGTTTGTCACTAGTACAAACCCCTAAAATTTATAAACCGAAGTATTCAAACCTCGGGTCGTTCTCCCTAGGAATTACAATAAAGTGTCTTGTTATTGGTTGTGAGTTATTTTGGGGTTTTGGATAAGAAGCATGAAAAGTAAATGGTAATGAAAATAAACTAACAACTATAAAAGGCTCTTAGCAAGATATGAGAACTAGAAGTCCTATCCTAGTTATCCTCCTCAATTGTGATGAGAATTGTTCATTGCTCCCACTTAGTTAACCTCTAACCATGGAGGTAAGTCAAGTGGATGAATCAAATTGATTCCTTTAGTCCTAATTAACTCCTAGAGGAATAACTAGCTTTAGAGGCATTCAAATCAATTAGCAATTTCTAATTATCAATCAACAAAGGAATTAGATAACTCAAGTGTCACTAATTACTCTACCTAAGCCAAGAGGAGTAAAGCCTACACTAAAATCCAACCAAGCATTTCATCAAACACCTAGAGTGCAATACAAGTAAACATTATTAAATGCAAGAATTAAAGGAATCTACAACTACAAAAACAAGAGATCAACAATAGAAAAGCAATGAAGAACAATTATTATGAATTACCTCTTATTGAATTGAAAGAAAATGGAAGTAGCAATAGTAGATCTACAACAAAGTATAAGAGCAATATAAAGGAAATTACAACAAAGGAGTAAAAGAATGATGAATGTAACAACAAAGAATTGAGAAGTAGAAGTAGAAGAAAGCTAAGATTAAAACCTAGATCTAAGAACTAAACCTAATCCTAATTCTAGAGAGAAGTGAGAGCTTCTCTCTCTAGAAACTAACTCTAACTACTAAACTAAACTAATGGTTAAAGGTTAGTTGATTCCTCTTCAATCCTTGGCTTAAATAGCATCAGAAATGAGTTGGATTGGGCCCACAAGGCTTCTAAAATCGCTAGCTACGTTTTGCTTTAAGTGGACCAGGTGGCAGCAACAGCGCGTGCGCGTACTATGCGCGTGCGCGCCACCATACGTATAGCAACTATGGCAAATCTTATATCGTTTCGAAGCCCCGGATGTTAGCTTTCTAACCCAACTGGAACCGCATCATTTGGACCTTTGTAGCTCAAGTTATGGTCGTTTAAGTGCGAAGAGGTCGGCTCGACAGCTTTTGCGTTTCCTTTATTTCTCCATGAGTTCTCCATTTCTACATGCTTTTCCTTCATTCCCTTGGTCCAATCTTTGCCTCCTAAACCTTAAGTCACTTAACAAACATATCAAGGCATCTAATGGAATCAAGGTGAATTGAATTTATTTATTTTAAGACCTAAAAAGCATGTTTTCACTCTTAAGCACAATTAAAGGAGAAGTTATAAAACCATGCTATTTCAATGGATAATGTGGGTAAAAGGTCATAAAATCTCTTAAAATCAATACAAGATAAACCGTCAAAACGGGGTTTCTCAGCGCTCGCGTCTGTTCCTCCTTTTTGGCATATGGGCGCGCACGCGGCAAGTGCGCGTCCGCGTACATTGAGTTGGGCTAGGGGCTTAAAGTTGGCCCAGATCTAGCACAACTCTCTGGGGCTCGGCTCAAAAGTTGCAGCAGCAGATCGACGCGGACGCGGCAGGTGCGCGTCCGCGTGAACTTCCATGATCTCATGATCGACACGCACGCACGTAGTGCGCGTCAGCGTGGGTCGTGTTGGGCTCAGGGCCTAGTGTTCGCCCAAGAGAGGCCCAACTCTCTGAAATGTGGGTGATGATGCATCCGCACAGGGACGCGTGCGCGTACATTGTGCGCGCGCATCCACCCCCCCTTTTTTTTTAAGAGAAATTATGCTCAAGTACTCCCCATACTGTTCACAACTCTTTATGCATCTACTACAAAACACAAAAGTGCAATTCACAAAAATGCAATATGATATTATTCATCTACTACTAAACACAACATACATGTGACTAAGCTAACAATTAAGTTGTACAAACAAATTTATATGAAACATCTACCTACAATGGTAACTCAAATCACTTATTAAGCAAATTTAAAAGAGAGTGAAAAGAGTTTACCATGATGGGGTGTCTTCCACCTAGCACTTTTAGTTTAAGTCCTTAAGTTGGACATTTTGAGGTGCTTATTGTCATGGTGGCTTATGTTTGTACTCATCCTTGAATCTCCAAGGATCCTTGCTTCTCAATTGGTTGACAGAAATTCCAACAATTTTCATCGAGCTTGGGCAAAGTTCTACCCAAGATATGAGTTCCCATAGTTGGTCTTCACATAACGAACCGGAATCCCATATCTTATCTTCACACCCATCCGTTAGTTGAGTTTCATGATTTTTTCGTACGGGTGGTTGACATAAGGGTGATTGACACATAGAATTCTCTTTATTCCACCAATGCTTCCTTCTAAGCCCATATACGGTGATTTCCGTTCCATCCTCATTCCTATACCTTAGAGTCTTGGCCTTTATGATTTTTATACCGAAATTCCAACCACTACACAACTCTCTCCTATTCTTAATTCCACAAAGAGCTCTAAGTTGACCATCATTTTCAATTAAACCATATTCAAGTGAAAAAGTGAAGTTTAGGGATGAGAGTTTTACCCACTTGAATGTTGTATTGGATGGTGACTTGGGAAGGGAGACCTCCCTACACTTAGACAATGCAAGGTCTACTTCTTTAGGCTCTTCTTTGGTTGTTTCCACCTCTTCACAAACTTCTTCAGTTTCAACCTTATCCCCTTTTTCACTTGGCTCGGTGTTGTCTTCAAGAACTTCATCTTGGCTAATGGGAGGTGATTCAATTTGGGATAGGAATTCATTGATGAATGAATCCATCTCTTGATCAACCTCTTCATAGTCTTCAATCTCAATATACACCATGCCATTTCCGTCTTCCTTGGGAGGTTGTGCACACTCTTTTATAATTTTAACTTCATGTCCAATGGGAGAGGATTCCATTGTAGAGAGAAATTCATCCATGATTGAATCCATTTCTCGATAAGCTTTTTCCAAATCTCCAACGATGGTATGCCTTGGAGGTTGCGCACCCTCCTCAACATCAATATCAAGCTTCTTGGAAGAGTTCTCCATGATGCTACATTTCCATGGACTTTCAACATCTCCCAAATCTTCAACCACTTCTTCCTTTTCTTCAATGATCATAGGTTCCTCCCATTGTTCTAACACAAAATTTGACTCCTCCTTCTCTACTGGATTGTCCAATTTCTCCTTCATACTTTGCTCTTCTTTTGACTTTTCACATGTCGTCATGGAAGTACCTTGAGTATTCAAACATTGGTGGGCTAAAGTGTGCACCACCTTGGTCAAATTGGTCACAAACTCAAGTGTATCCCGCTTCATGGCTTCTTGTCCTTGGAGTAACAAAGTGAGAGGATCGTCTATTGGGGCTTGGGGTGAGTAAGAAGGGTTATTATTTTGGGAAAAAAGTTTATGGTAGGAAGGTGGTTCTTCTTGGTGAAATTGTGGAGGTGGTGTGCATCGAGGTGGTTCTTGGTAGTAGTGATCTTGGAATTGTGGTTCCATGTATGGCTCATATGGTTCAAAAGTTGGATGGTGTGGTGAATATGGATTGGGTCCATATGGAAGTTGTTCATACCCTGACCGAGCTCCCCAAACTCGGTAAGTTCATAGAAGGTCCGACCTCGTCCCAAGGCCCACGTCTGAGGTCGGACCTCGGACAAATAAGCTAAGAAGGCCCATCAAAAGGAACGAAGCCCAAAAACCTAAAGGCCGAAACGGCCTAGGAAAGGCGGTTCCACAAAGATAGGGATAAAACCCCCAAAAAGATAAGATAAGATAAGAATATCTTATCCAGGGAAGATCGCGGCCAACTACTATAAATACACTGGAGCACCCAGGTATAACACACATTCTATATTCTACACATATCTGCTTGGACCCATGCTAACTTAAGCATCGGAGTGTCATTGCAGGTACAACCCCCAGCCGCTCAGCACACCAAGCTCGGGTCACGGAACCCCCACCTCGGGTCTTGCCAGACGACCGAGCTACACGTTTCAGGTAAACCCTCGGAACATTGGCGCCGTTGCCGGGGACCTGGAAGTCATCCCTTTACCATGGCGGACGATCCTCCCAACAATGACCACGCTGCTTCAGAACAAGAGGAGGAAGTTGACACCGGAGAACGACCGGACAGCCCTCTATCACCACGCACTCCAGGAGGAAACAAACAGAATCTCCCAAAGACATCACTCCCAAACAAAGATCCACAAAATCCCGAAAGAGAAAAGAGTTCGGAAATTCTAGAAGCAGTCCGGGCACAACAAAACCGACTGAAACAACTCGAAGAGGACATAAAGAAGCAAAAAGAAACTGAACAAGATCTGAGAAGGGAGGCTCGCAAGCGCAGAGAATTAGAAGAAAAACTGCGGAAAATAGAGGCCAACCTGAAAGATCGGACAGAACGCGACACCACCCCCGAAGGCAATCATGATCCCTTCACAAAAGAGATCATGAAAGAGAAGGTACCGCGAAACTTCAAACCACTCGATATGGATCTCTACGACGGCACCACCGATCCAAGTCACCACCTCAGCAACTTCAGAAGCAGAATGTACCTAGTCGACGCCTCCGACGCGATTCGGTGCAAAGCCTTCCCCACCACTCTCACCAAGTCAGCTATGAAGTGGTTCGACAAACTGCCACCAAGATCAATCACCAGCTTCGAAGACCTAACCAAAAAATTCCTAACAAGGTTCTCCATTCAAAAGGACAAGGCAAAACATGCCCCCAGTCTACTCGGGATCAAACAAGGTAACCAAGAAACTCTCCGAGAATACATGGAGCGATTCAACAAAGCCTGCCTGGACATACAACACTTGCCCACTGAAGCAGCCATCATGGGACTAGCAAACGGCCTAAAAGAGGGACCGTTTAGCCAATCCCTATCCAAACGGTACCCGACCTCCCTATACGAGGTTCAGGAGCGGGCAGAAAAATATATCAACATGGAGGAAACCTCCCAGTTAAGAGACTCTTCTAGGAAGGAATCAACCTACCCACTCCGAGATCGAGATCGGGAACAGAAGAAGAAAGAAGAACCCAACTCGGACAAGCCACGGAAGTACCACAACTACACCCCCCTCCGAGTCTCCCTGGTAGACGTCTACAGAGAAGTATGCCACACCGAAAAAATTCCGCCGCCCCGACCTCTAAAACACAAAAGAGCGGGGAGAGATCGGTCCGAATACTGCGAATATCACAAGCTCTACGGTCATTCTACCAACGACTGCCACGACCTAAAGAATGTTATAGAGAAGCTAGCCAGAGAAGGAAAGCTCGACAGATACATAGCAGAGAAAGGAGAAGAGACCAGGAAGAGAAGACGAGGAGACAATGAAGGTCGGGCCGAACAAATCCCGCGAACCCCTGAAAGACACGTTCACATGATAAATGGAGGTTTTGCAGGCGGAGGAACATCCAGATCCTCGCGAAAAAGACACCTCAAAGAAGTCTATCATGTCCGAGAAGACAGTCCCCTGCCCGAGTTGCCCACTATCTCATTTACCCGAGAAGATGCTCAAGGGATAATACCCGGGCACGACGATCCAATGGTGATCACCGTTATTCTGGCAAACGCCAACTTACATCGAACCCTGATTGACCAGGGAAGCTCAGCAGATATCCTATTCAAAGCGGCCTTCGACAAGCTCGGACTTGAAGAAAAAGAGCTAAAAGCCTATCCCACCGACCTATTTGGGCTAGGGGACACCCCGATCCATCCCTTAGGATACATCTCGCTACACACCACCTTTGGAAGAGGCGAGCAATCTAAAACACTAAGCATCGACTACATCGTAGTCGACGTCACTTCAGCATACAATGCCCTCATTGGGCGACCAACCTTAAATAGACTGGCAGCTATAGTCTCGACCCCACACCTCTGTATGAAGTTCCCTACCACAAAAGGAATCGCTACCCTAAAAGGCGACCAAAAACTAGCACGGCGATGCTACAACGAAAGCCTAAGCCTAAAAGGGAAAGAGATCAACACGATAGAACTCGGACGAGTTCAAGCCCGAGAAGATCTTCGGCCACAACCAGAGGGAGAAACCGAAAAAATCCAGATTGGGAGCACACCTGAAAAAATAACAAGCATAGGAGCAAATCTCGAGGCAGGCCTAAAAGAGGAACTCATAAACCTCTTAAGGGAGAATTCCGACCTCTTCGCCTGGAAAGCCTCCGACATGCCAGGCATAAGCCCCGATCTGATGTGCCACAAGCTATCAGTGTATCCGGGATCCCGACCTGTCCAACAAAGACGCAGGAAGCTCGGGCCCGAACGCATGCAAGCAATAGAAGAACAAGTACAAGCACTATTAGATGCAGGGTTCATTAGGGAAGTAAAATACCCCCTATGGCTCGCAAACGTGGTCCTGGTAAAAAAGCCTAATGGAAAATGGAGGATGTGCGTCGACTACATGGATCTCAACAAAGCCTGCCCCAAAGATCCATATCCGCTACCAAACATCGACGCCTTAGTAGACGCAGCCTCAGGCTATAGATATCTCTCCTTCATGGACGCATACTCGGGATACAACCAAATCCTGATGTATGGACCTGACCAAGAAAAGACCTCGTTCACAACCCCAAGGGCAAACTACTGCTACGTAGTAATGCCCTTCGGGCTGAAGAACGCAGGGGCAACCTACCAAAGGCTAATGAACAAAGTGTTCTCAGAGCACATCGGACTACAACTGGAGGTGTACGTCGACGACATGCTGGTAAAGACACAAGAAGACAGAAACTTACTGACCGACCTCACCAGTGTCTTCGGCACCCTCAGAAAACACAACATGAGACTTCGACAAAGTGCACCTTCGCCGCAGAAGCCGGAAAGTTCTTAGGTTTCATGCTGACTCAAAGGGGCATCGAAGCAAACCCGGACAAATGCCAAGCAATACTCAATATGAAGAGCCCGACGTGTGTCAAAGAAGTACAACAACTGAATGGAAGGCTGGCCGCCCTATCAAGATTCTTGGCAGGATCAGCGATAAAGTCACTACCTCTCTACTCACTCCTAAAGAAAGGGAAACCCTTCTCATGGACCCCGGAGTGCGAAAAAGCCTTTCAAGAATTCAAGGAGTTCCTCGGGCAGCCACCAATCCTAACCCGACCTGTAAAAGGGGAAGAGCTCGTACTATACCTCTCGGTCGGACATCGAGCAGTCGCTTCAGCATTGATACGAGAAAATGACCAGGGACAGCACCCCGTATACTTTGTAAGCAAGGCACTACAAGGGGCCGAATTAAACTATCAGAAAATAGAAAAATTCGCCTACGCCCTAGTGTTCACAGCTCGGAGGCTCCGTCCCTACTTTCAGGCCCACACCATCAAAGTCCGGACAAACCAACCCATGAGACACATCCTACAAAAAACAGACCTGGCGGGACGAATCCTACAATGGGCGGTGGAACTGTCCGAGTTCGACCTCCACTACGAAGCCCGGACTGCCATAAAATCTCAGTATCTAGCCGACTTCGTCGCAGAATACACTGAGACCCCTGGAACCCCACTCTCATGGAACCTGTATGTTGACGGGTCCTCAAACAAAACAGGAAGTGGAGCAGGGGTTATACTCGAAAGCGACCAAGGAACGCGGATAGAACTATCCCTAAAATTCGAATTCCAGGCTTCGAACAACCAAGCCGAATACGAGGCCCTACTAGCAGGCCTAAAACTAGCCGAAGAGGTCGGAGCCCAGAAAATCACAATCTTCAGCGACTCCCAGGTCGTCACATCACAAGTAAATGGAAGTTACCAGGCCAAAGACCCGACTATGAAGAAATACCTGGACCAAACACAGGCACAACTACGCCACTTTTCAGAAATACAGATCCAGCACATACCTCGGGAACAAAATGCCCGGGCAGACGCCCTCTCAAAGCTTGCCAGCACCAAGCCCGGAGGCAACAACAGAAGTCTCCTCCAGGAAACCTTACGATCTCCCTCCATGCTAAGAGAGGAAGAAACGCTAAATATATCCGACCAACAGCAAGGATGGATGACCCCCATACTCAGCTACCTGAAGTCAGGAACTCTCCCCGCCGAAAGAAAGGAAGCTAAAAGACTCACGAAAGACGCCCAGAATTATACACTAATTCACGACGTATTATACAGAAGAGGATTCGCAAGCCCCCTCCTTAGGTGCGTCCCGACCTCAGAAACAAAGAGCATCCTCGAAGAAGTCCACGGAGGCATGTGTGGGAACCACCTCGGAGCTCGGGCATTATCCAAAAGGGTAATCCGAGCCGGGTTCTACTAGCCAACTTTGCAAAAAGACGCCACGGAATTTGTGAAAATATGCCCCCCTGCCAAAAACACGCCAATTTTCACAAAGCACCACCCGAAGACCTTATCAGCATCACCGCACCATGGCCCTTCGCAAAATGGGGACTTGATCTACTCGGCCCGTTCCCCCAAGGACCGGGGCAAGTCAAATACCTCATAGTAGGGGTCGACTACTTCACAAAGTGGATCGAAGCTGAACCTTTAGCCACCATTACGGCTCAGAAAAGTCGCAAATTCCTATACAAAAACATTGTCACAAGGTTCGGAGTCCCCTACTCCATCACAACAGACAATGGAACACAGTTCACGGACACAAGTTTTCAAAACTTGGTGGCCGAACTAAAAATCAAACAGCAATTTACCTCAATCGAGCACCCACAAGCCAACGGACAAGCAGAAGCTGCAAATAAAGTCATCTTGGCCGGATTAAAACGAAGACTCCAAGAGGCCAAAGGGGCATGGGCCGAGGAGCTCCCCCAGGTACTATGGGCATATCGGACAACTCCACACTCTACAACAGGAGAATCGCCATTCCGACTAGCTTATGGGATGGAGGCAATGATTCCTATCGAAATAAATGAGGGGTCACCCAGAATCATCTTCTACAACGAAGAAGGTAACCCACAGGCACAAAAGGAAGAACTCGACCTCCTCCCCGAGGTCCGAGAAAGAGCCTGTATCCGGGAAGAAGCCTTAAAACGGCGAACGGCCCTCAGATACAATCGGAAAGTAATAAAGCGAAGCTTCTCCACTCACGACCTAATTCTACTCCGAAATGACATCGGAACACAAAAGTCGGGAGAAGGAAAGCTAGCTGCAAATTGGAAAGGACCCTACAAAATAACAGAAGTCTTAGGAACAGGCTATTACAAGATATCCGACCTAAAAGGCCATGAGCTGCCCAGGGCCTGGCACGCCTGTAATCTAAGACGGTACTACAGCTAGAAAGATTTGACCCGAGGTGTACTCTTTTTCCTACAAGGGTTTTTTAATGAGACACCCGGTCAAGTAAAGCACCCGACCTAGTCAAGGGTAAACACTCTGTAAATACTCTTTCTTTTTAAACTAATCAAATTTTTCTATTTTTCTTTTGTTCTTCCTCGTGACGAAACAAATCCTGAAAAAGTACCCCGCCAAGGCGCATTAATTTATGCTCGGCAAAACGCAAAAATCATTTGCCAAGAGACCACACAAGGTCGGCAAAGATAAAGCGACGAGGTTCAAGTTAATGTGAGAAGTTATAAAGTAACTCTGAAAAGGCTCAAAAGGCCAAATAAAAAGAGATTACAAAATAACTTAAAGGGCCGACCGACAACAAGGTCGGACCCAACAAAGGAGGTACTCGAAGCGTCCAAGGTCCGAGGAAAGGCCCGGACCAGAGAAAGAAGCCTTAAAAAACGGCGGAAAACCAAGATTTCGAAAACGCTTACTAAAAAGTTGCTTTACAAAAAACAACTAAAAAGTACAAGCGAAAGAACGAAATCGAAGGAAGTTTCAAAACGCTAGCTAAAAAGTTGTTATCCGAAAACAACTAAAAAGCACAAAAGCGAAAACAAGAAGTCAAAACGCTAGCTAAAAAGTTGTTATCCAACTAAAAAGCACAAAAGCGAAAACAAGAAGTCAAAACGCTAGCTAAAAAGTTGTTATCCGAAAACAACTAAAAAGTACAAGCGAAAGAACGAAAGCAAAGGAAGTTTCAAAACGCTAGCTAAAAAGTTGTTATCCGAAAACAACTAAAAAGCACAAAAGCGGAAACAAAAAGTCAAAACGCGAACACCGCATAAATAAATCTAAAAAGTTACTACAAAAGTAGCTAATAAGCAAAAAGGTGTCCAAAAGCGTTCACAGTAACCATCCAAAAACAAAAAAAGCCCACAAGTCGGGCAAAACACCAAAGATTACAGAGGATCAAGGTCCTTTCCAGACTCCGCATCAACAGAAGGCTGCGGAGCAAACATAGAAATCGGGACTGCATCGACGGCAACGTCACCCGGGTTTGAAACCCCCACACCAGATCCATCCCCGGCCAAAGAGGAAGTCGGGTTCTCAACAGGAACTTTGGGGTCGGACGCCGGAACCTCATCCTCGTTTGGAGCAGGAACAATCTTTCCCTCCACAACGACATTATCCGTACTGAACAAGCTCAGATCTAGGTCGGGAGCAAGAACCCGAACCTGAGCCTTCAGATTTTCAAACATAGCATCCATACCCTTGGCCACATGACCTTCCAGCTCGTAAAACTTGTCCTGCGCAAATTGCAACTCCTCCTTTGTCTCCACAAGCTCGGCATATAGCCGAGTATAATTCTCTGTAGCCGCCTTCGCCATCTCCTCAGATGCCTTCGCTGACGCCACAGCCGCAGTAGCCCTAGCTTTCTCTTTCTCCAAAGAAGCCTCCAGCTCAGTAATCCTGGCAGCCTTCAGTTGACTAATCTTATCAAGCTCGGACTGAGCCTTCTCAAGTCGGGAGCTAGTCGCCCCAAGAGGAGATTTTTTGAACTCCCGGGCAATAGCGGCATGAAGACTAGCCATCCGGACACAGCTCCGCGCCATATACTGAAAATGATGCTCCATAGACACATCATCAGTAGAAATAAAAGTCTGAGGGAGGATATGCTGCTCAATCCAACCAAGAGCATCAAAGTCCTTATCATTAAAACCGGCAAGCCCTTGAGAGGTCTTCTGCTTCTTGGGAGGAGGACCCGAGAACGGAGGAGGAGAAGAAGTAACAGGCCCAGAGGTCGGAGAATCCTGACTTATAGCTCTAAACTGAGGAGTCGGAATAGTCTTCGACCGAGTCTGAACACCCACAGTAGCCTTCTGTGGAGAAGATCGGGCAGAATCCTGCCCGGCCTCGATATTCCGAGCAGCAACCGACTTCTTCGTCCGACGAAGGAATTTCATGGAATCCGCCTGAGAAGACATCTCTGCAAAGAAATAAAGAAAAGGATTACAACAACAGAAATTCCACCAAAAACAGGCAATACAAAAATACTAAAAAAGATGAATTTCGGAAGAGGTCGGGAACTACCTAACTCGGAACGGAGAAGGCTTGGATCTCCCAACATTTTTCATATCCAAGTGAGGTGCCCGACCCCATAAACTGCTCACCACACCCACAAAAGCCTGCTCCACCTCATCTAGACTCTCAAAGGTATACTTAACAGACACTACATTCTCCTGCCAACAAAGAGGAAAAGAAGGCTCCCCACTCTCATCTAGAAAGAAAGGTCGGACGTCTCCAATAGCCCGGACCTTGAAATAAAAGTTCTTAAAATCGTGAAAGGACTCATCATACAGGGTACAAAACTTTCTTCCCTGGCTAGCCCTAAAAGAGACCCAGGACACCTTCCCTCCACCCGACCCCGGCTTCGTCAACACAAACAAATAGGAAAAAGAGAAATAGAGGGAGAGACACCCAAAAACTGACACAAAAGTTGGAACAGCTTTAAAAATGCCCAAGAATTTGGATGGAGCTGCGTAGGGGCAAGGTTACAAGACCACAACACCTCGGACTCCAGGTCGGTAAAAGGAAGTCGGACGCTCAGTTTAGAGAAAAAACAATCATAAGCATAAAAGAAGAGCTTCTCGGAACTATCTAAGGACGGGAAGCACACTCTCTCCTCGGAATCCGGGGCTACTAGCTCATAATCCCTCTCAGACTCTCTATCTTCACATATACTACATTGCCTACGAAACCTAGCTAAATACTCAGAATCTACCACAGAAGGGACTTTTAGAGGAACAGGATCTACCCAACCAAGACCACTCGGAATCTTGGTCGACATTGCTTGAAGAACCTTTCGAGACATAAAAATCTTGCCTACAAAGAAGAGTACAAACAGCAAAACAAAAATCACATAAAGGCAGACAGCAAAAACCCATTCAGCAAAAGCAAGAAACAAAGATCTTTTAGAAGAAAATACAGTAAACCCGGAGCAAAATACCAGAGAACAAAAAAGAGCCCCCCCCATGCACAAAACAACAAAGCAACGGCGGCGCCTCTTTTCGGGGCAACCCAGGCATAGAGAAAAAGAAACAGACAAAGAGCCACACAAAAGAACAGAAGCATACGAGAACAAACCTGGAAAGAAAGAGAACGACGAGTTCCGACGGCAAGAAACAGGCGGCGCAGAAGGAACCCCGGAAAAACGCACAGAAAGAATCGGAGAAGAAGAACAAAGAGAAAGAAGGAGCGGTGCTCGAAGGAGAGATGGCGAAAAAACTCAGAAAAACGGAAAAGGGAACAGAATAAACGAAGAAAATGAGGAAAGGGGCAAATAAATAATGCCTTCACAGAGCCCGAACGGAAATCGAGGAGAAACGGTAAAAAGCAATAAATGCTGAAAACGGCCATTTTCGAATTTTGAAAAAAAACTACTATGCCCGAGCTCGACCTCTCAAGAAGGACGAACTCGGGCAGGGGCACTGTTCATACCCTGACCGAGCTCCCCAAACTCGGTAAGTTCATAGAAGGTCCGACCTCGTCCCAAGGCCCACGTCTGAGGTCGGACCTCGGACAAATAAGCTAAGAAGGCCCATCAAAAGGAACGAAGCCCAAAAACCTAAAGGCCGAAACGGCCTAGGAAAGGCGGTTCCACAAAGATAGGGATAAAACCCCCAAAAAGATAAGATAAGATAAGAATATCTTATCCAGGGAAGATCGCGGCCAACTACTATAAATACACTGGAGCACCCAGGTATAACACACATTCTATATTCTACACATATCTGCTTGGACCCATGCTAACTTAAGCATCGGAGTGTCATTGCAGGTACAACCCCCAGCCGCTCAGCACACCAAGCTCGGGTCACGGAACCCCCACCTCGGGTCTTGCCAGACGACCGAGCTACACGTTTCAGGTAAACCCTCGGAACAGAAGTGTTTGGTGAAAATAGGCTTGTGAGTGTGGTAGGAGTTGATGTTGAGGGTATGTCTCATAGGCGTATGGTGGTGGTGCTTGAAAGTTACAAGAAGATTCACCATAGCCATTTGATTGGTGTGCATCATAGAATGACTCTTCTTCATAGTGCATTGGTGGAGGTTGTTGCCAAGAGGATTGATCATAAGCATATGGCTCCTCCCACCTTTGATTGTCCCATCCTTGATACACATCTTCATTGAAGTTCTCATCACCTACAACATAGTTGTAATCACACTCATAGCCAAAGTGAGAATTCATGGTGGAAAGAGAAAATAAAATTCTACAACTAGCAAATAAAGCAAAAAGCAAGATATTCACACTATTCACATATGTACAATAACCAATAACATAACACCATTGCACATCCCCGGCAACGGCGCCATTTTGATGATTAGATTTTTGATGGTATAGAATTTCACAAATGAATTCTCGTTGCAAGTATAGTTTCTAAACCAATCAATAATCCTTTCATACAAAAAGTTGTTTGTCACTAGTACAAACCCCTAAAATTTATAAACCGAAGTATTCAAACCTCGGGTCGTTCTCCCTAGGGATTACAATAAGGTATCTTGTTATTGGTTATGAGTTATTTTGGGGTTTTGGATAAGAAGCATGAAAAGTAAATGACAATGAAAATAAACTAACAACTAATAAAGCTCTTGGTAAGATATGAGAACTCGAAGTCCTATCCTAGTTATCCTCCTCAATTGTGATGAGAATTGTTCATTGCTACCACTTAGTTAACCTCTAACCATGGGGGAAGTCAAGTGGATGAATCAATTTGATTCCTCAAGTCCTAATCAACTCCTAGAGGAATGACTAGCTTTAGGGGCATTCAAATCAATTAGCAACTTCTAATTATCAATCAACAAAGGGATTAGATAACTCAAGAGTCACTAATTACTCTACCTAAGCCAAGAGGAACAAAACCTACATTAAAATCCAACCAGGCATTTCATCAAACACTTGGAAGGCATAAAAGAAAAGCATAGTAAATCAACAACAAGAATGAAATCTAGCAACAATTATTGCAAAGAATTAACAACAACAAATCAAGGAAATCACAATTATCATGAATTACCTCAAATTGCATTATTGAAAGAAAACAAATGAACAACAATACATCCAAAACAAAATGAAGAATTATAATTATTAAAGTGCATAACTAGAAAGGGGAAGAGGAGAAGATTAAGACTTGATGAAGGAAAAGTAAATTGAGGCAAGAATTAAACCTAGATCTAAGAAGAGAGATTAATCTAACCCTAATCCTAATTCTAGAGAGAAGTGAGAGCTTCTCTCTCTAAACTAACTCTAAACTAATCCTAAGTATACTATATGCTAGAATTCACAGATGCCTTCCCCTCAATCCTTGATCCTTTTATTCCTTTCTCTTAGCAATTGGCGCCAAAATGGGTTCAGAAACCCTCTCAATTCGCCAGGCACATGTTGCATTAATGAAGTCATGTGCGGTTATCGACGCGTGCGTGCACGGTACGCGTGCGCGTCCCTGGCCGATTCTGCAATGCGCGCGCGAGCGCCTTGTGCGCGTGCGCGTGCTTGATCAAGATCAGTTCTTTGGCTTTTGTGCTTCTCTCCACTTGCATGCTTTCTTCCTTGCTCCCTTGATCCATGACTAGCCTATTTCAACCTGAGATTACTAGCAAACACATCAAGGCATCTTATGGAATCAAAGATGAATTAAAATTATCAAAATAAGGCTTAAAAAGCATGTTTTTACACTTAAGCACAAATACGGGAGAGATTACAAAACCATGCCAATTCATAGGTTAAATGCGAGAAAAAGGTTATCAAAATACTCTAAATTCAATACAAGATAAACCCTAAAAATGGGGTTTATCAAGCAAATGCAAAATTAAAGAAAAGAGCAATGTAGAAATGTAAATCCAAGTTCAATTTTCAGAAGTTGCAGTAAGAAAAACAGAGAGATCTCAAGGTGAGATTGAGACAGAATTTCCTCAATTCTTCAACACCCAAGACTCAAGACAAGTGTAGATGAAATTGAAAACAAGAAAACTAAGAGGAAGAGAATTCAATTCTCCTTCCCCAAGACTCAAAATCTCAAAATAGCTCAAAACCCAAAAGCTCTCTACTGTGAGTACTTATGAAATTTCTCAAAGAAAACTCTAAAAAGAAAGCTCTCCCAAAACTTCAAATCCTAAGCTATTTATACACTTTCTTCAAATGATCATTAAGCCTTGAATTGGGCCTTTAGTCTTGATGGAATTGGGTTGACAATAGCCTCTGTTGATTGCTCTTGGTGTTGGGAAGAAATCCACTTGTGAACCGGGTCATGAACCCTTCATGTTTGAGTCAATGTTTGAGGCAAATGTTGACTCAAACGTCCCTTGTTGGAGCATTATGTAGATGGTCTTCTTGCTGTCATCCACGTTTGAGCCAACGTTTGAGGTCAAACGTGAGCTCAAACGTGGGTCTTCCCAGGCTCTTTTTTTGGCCAACGTTTGGCCCAACATTTGAGGCAAACGTTGGCGCAAACGTGGCTCAACTAAACCATCAATCAGGGGTGCTTTGCCATGCTCTTCCTTGCCAAAATGTAGCCAACGTTTGACCTCACGTTTGAGGCAAACTTTGGCTCAAACGTTGCCGTGCCCAGGAGTGCTATTTCTCTTCTTTTTGGCGCCAACGTTTGACCTCACGTTTGAGGCAAACGTTGGCGCAAACGTTGGCTCCTTCCCCTGCTTCTTCTTCAGCCAACGTTTGCCTCAACGTTTAAGGCAAATGTTGGCACAAACGTTGGCTCCTTCCAGGGTATTCTTCATCTTCTTTTCACGTTTGAGTTAACATTTGAGGCAAACGTTAGCTCAAACGTTGATCCCTCTTTTCAAACCCATTCTTGCAACCTTCTTCCAAGCTTTATTCCTCTTATCATCAATCAACAATTGTATCAAAGCTATGCCATAATCATGAGAGTTATTCTTCTTCTTGTCATATGAGCAATTATGGCACAAAAACTCATGAAAATGCATCAATTTATCCATGGTTGATTGAATCAAAGGAAACATGAATTTCAACCCAATTGGCTCACTTATGGCTTAAGAAAGTGCATAAAACTAAATGAAAACAAAGGAAAAAGACTAGTGAAACTAGGCTAAGATGACTTGTCATCACAACACCAAACTTAAAACTTGCTTGTCCCCAAGCAAGAACAGAATTATTAAGAAGAAAGAATGAAAAAGGAAGAGAATGCTCATGTTAGCAGAGTATTATTGGTAGCTCATGGGGTTTTATTCAGATATGTAACTACTCACTTCTTATTGACATGTAGGCCTAGAAAGTTTCCTCTAAGCATCAAGCAACACACTGCTATAACCTCTCATTATTCCTTTGTCCTTGTTTACTGAATTTTTTTTTTCTTTATAAGCTTTAGTTCAGTGTCATGTGTAACAAGCTCTTTTCTTTATTTATGCTTGACACATTATTCACTTTAGACACTTGGCTCACATGCCTTCTTAGAACATTGATGCCTAGCACCTCTTTGGGTTACTAAATGTCTTGTAGTTAGGTTGCTCTTGATGGTGGATTTTCAGTTGATAATCCCGGGTTAGTTAACCCAAGTTACCAAGTGTTGATACACTCCAAAGAACTTAATAATCCAAGCAGATCCTAGTACAAAGACACCACAGGCAAATATTCTAAGGTTCAAGCTATTGGTGTCTAGCTTTATTTCTTCTTTCTTTTGTTCTTGCTGCTGCCATTTTTGGCTTTTCTCATTCTACTTTTTCTTTTCTTTTCAACGAAGGACTTTTATTTTTTTGAGATTCATAGACAGTGAACTACTTTCTACTTAAAAAGAGAACAGTCTATTCCTTTTATTCATTAAAAGTGAGTTACCACGCAATTACACATACATGCCACCACTTACTATTATTTGACTTCTAGCTAGCAATGAACCATCTTACTTCATGTTTCAAACATTTCTTTTATTGAATTGAAAAGACTTAGGGGACAGAGCATGCATTAGTTAAGTGAAAGTAAACACACAAGCACACACTTAGACTAGCATACTTATTTCAAGAAAGATAAACATAATGTAAAGATTACTAATTAAAATAACCACTAAAGATGCAAAGACTTCTTAAACAGACAATGATGCATGCTTCTTCTTTAGAGTGATGAACAAGGAGCAAGTCCACCTTTCATTTATCATGCTTTTTCTTCCTTCTTTCATTTGCTTGAGTGTTGGTGTTCCCTGTGTCCATGTCTATTGTCTGTTGACCCCGCCAGAACCCAGCTCTATTCATCGTTTCCTCTACTCTATCTTTAAGTCTCATAGCATTGCTTACTTCTATCTCACTTTTCCCCTTGAAGAACTCATCGAAAGTTGGAAATGCTGGATCCATGTTGTGCAGATGCTCTCCAATATAGTTCAATTTGATTTGACTATTTATGTTGTAGTCAGCTTGGACTTCATATCTTGCATCTTGAAGGGCTGTGAATTCCTTGAGAGCCCTCATATTTTTAGCTTGCATTTGTGCCAACTTCCCAAATGATTCGTGAGATTGAAAAGCATGCTCCTCTTGCATCACGAAGAATTTTGACTCAAACTCACTTTGTTGGTTCATCATTTTCAGCTGCCATTCCTCTTGCTCTTGTTGGTGTTTCATGTATTGTGAATGGTATTCCTCTTGCCTTTCTTGAATTCTCATGTACTGTTGTGATAATCTTCCAATTGCTTCCTGCATCTGAGTCATATCCAGATTGTTATGTGGTTGAATGTGTTGCTGTTCCTCTTCCTCTTGTGACTCTTCTTCCTCCATTGGTTCATCTCCTTGCCTTCTTCTTTGTGGTCTTCGGCTCTGCTGTGCTTCAGTAACAATCATCATTCTTTCAATGGTTATAGGCATGCCCGGGTTCAACCATGTTAGGTTTGCATCCTCCATTGGCACCTTGGCTTTCATGCATAAACGCATAATGGTGCTTGGGTAGTGTAGCCACCCTTCGGCCGAATTCTTCTCTGCAATCCTTTGAATGTCACTTGCAATGATCTCATGAACCTTCACTTCTCCTCCCATTATTATACAATATAACATGATAGCTCTCTTCTTATTGACCTCCGAGTTGTTCACTGTGCCTAAGATTGATCTCTTCAATAGCTCATACCAACCTTTTGCTTCAGGGGGTGAGATCTCCTCTTCTCAAGTACTTGTACTTATTTTTAGTAGTTCCTACCCACTCCGTGTTGACCACACATATTTCACTGGCAATCTCATCATAGTCTTGCTCTTCATTTAGCCTTTGATGGTATCCTGGCTCATCAAAATGGGCTGCCCTCAGCTTCAATACTTTCATGATAGTATTTGGGCTAAAATCTACTTCAGTCCCCCGTACATAACTCTTGTAAGTTGGAGCTTGATTCATCTCAATCCTTGGGGTATTAGCATAGAAGTCCCATATGATGTTCGCATTGATCCTGGTAATTGGTGAAGTGAGCTCTTCCCACCTCCTCTTTCTAATCTTGGCTTTCATTTCTTGGCACTCTTCATCCGGTAATAGAAGTGGAACTTTCGGATATATCTTTTTATCTCTCATCCATCCCCATTGTGTTTGATGGTACCATGTTCTGAATTTTCATTGATCAAATTCAGGGATGCTTTCTTCAACCATGGGTTTCTTTCCTCTCCTTCGTTTGGTTCTTGAGAAAGAGGCCATACTTGATCTTTTTGAGGTTAGGGTTGTGTGTGGAAGGTTCAGGGTTTTGGTATGCTTTTGGAAGAAGAGATTTGTGAGTTTGAGATTATATGATGAGTAATGATGAAGGGAATGGAGTTTGAATGGTTGGAATGCAAGGAGTGTATGACTTCTTCGTTCATGTGCATGGTTTGAGGGTGGTGCTTTATAATAACTTATTTGAACAATGGAGGGTTGGGATGCAATTGGACATCTTACAAATCAAAGGTGTGCATGCAAAGTTGAATAAGGACAAAGCTTGCCTCCTTAATGGTTTTCAACGTTCTCTTTCCAAGGGTGTGCAGAATCACCCCTTGAAGCATGTGATGCATCTTTGTCTTCATTCTATGCCCCTCCTTGTCTTGTCCCTTTCATTGAATATTCCTTTGACCACCTAACCATCATCACAAGACAACAAATATAACTATGTTTAAGTAATGGCAAGAGAGTTTTTAAAAAAAATATATGTAAACTATCATTCCTTATGCTCAATTAACCGTGACTTCTTTATGCATGGCCATGGATGACACCAAACTTAATGTTTGGTCATATGGTCCAAAATATCACTTCCTCAAACCATTGTTCTTTGAAGTTCCTACTTTATTTTTGGTTAAATCTTCATAAGGAATGCTTTATCAAATTTCCTTCTAACAATTATAACCATTGTTAGACCTCCATGATATTCAAAACTTAAAAGACCATTGACTTTCATGACTTGTTCCCACAATTTGTTTAGTGTGCCCTGTGGGCACACCAAACTTAGAATGCAATCATATGCCCTTCAATGTCATGAATAGTTGTCAATTTTGTCCAAAAAGAGTTGAATTCATATCGGTGCAATAATTATTATTCATATTGAAATATTAAAGACAAGAAAATTAAATCATGGGTTGCCTCCCATGGAGCGCTCGTTTATTGTCACTAGCTTGACATTGATCCTCTTAGGGTGGTTGATGGTTGAAATGTCGCAGCTTATCCCCCCTCACTGTGAGCCTTCTTTGTGTGCCTTGGTGCTCAATTTTAACGTGCTCAAGAGAGAGTACTTGGTTAACAGTGTAGTGATCTTTTGTTCCCAGCTGTTGATATACTAATTGCACCTTGTCACCTTTGGAGAATCCTTCAGTTGGGGTTCTTTTATTCCTCCACCCTTTGTTAGCCTTCTTCTTGTTTTTCTTCCTTTTTCTTGTTAACCTTTCTTCCATGACAGTAGCTTTAGTTGTGGCACTTTCCTTCTTGTTTATCTTCCAAATTTCTTTTTGAGTACCTTCTTTTCCTTGCATATGTTCATTCTTCTGCTTTACTGTATTGTTGATTGCTTGCCTTGGGAAACAGTCATTGATTACTTGGCTTCTTTCTTCAAAATTTTGTTGTTCTGGAAACACTTTCAGAGTAATGCTTTCCTCATGCATCCTGAGAGTTAGTTCTCCTTGCTCTACATCTATAATGGCTCTGGCGGTAGCTAAAAATGGCCTTCCCAAGATAATCGAATTGTTTCCTTCTTCTTCTGTTTCCAAGATTACAAAATCCGCAGGATAAATGAACTTGTCAACCTTAACTAAAAGGTTTTTGATCACTCCTTTGGGATGTACTACTGACAGGTCCACCAATTCCAATGACATCTGTATTGGTTTCACCTTCTCTATGCCAAGCTTTTTCACTAAAAGGATGGAATCAGATTTATGCTTGCTCCTAAATCACACATCCCCTTGTTGATAAATAGACTTCCAATGGTGCAAGGTAGGAAGAAACTTCCTGGATCTTCCAACTTGGGAGGGAGTCCTTTTCTGATGAGTGCACTGTATTCTTCAGTGAGAAGTATAGTTTCCTTCTCCAGCCAGCTTCTTTTTTTGTTGATGAGTTCCTTCAAGAACTTGGCATATAAGGGCATCTGCTCCAATGCCTCAGCCAGAGGAATGTTGATTTTCAGCTTCTTGAAAGTTTCCAGGAATTTGCAGAAGTGTTGATCTTTGGTTTCTTTGTTGAACCTCTGTGGATATGGCAGCAGAGGAATGAAGGCTTTCTCCTTTTTCTGTGCTTCTTCCTCTCCCTCATGTATATTGATTGGCTGGTCTTCTTTTCTTTTGGGGTTCTCTGTGTTCTTGTTTGGCACCATATTTTGATCATTGGCTTCCTCTGTATCTGTTGGCTTTTTGCTACTCTCCACTTGTTTCCTTGTAGTGTCATTGTTGCTCATCAATGTTCTCCCACTTCTTAACTGTATTGCCTTACACTCTTCCTTAGGATTTGGAATTGTGTCACTTGGTAGTGAACTTGATGGTCTCTCTGTTGCAAAGTGTTTAGAGAGCTGGCCTATTTGTCTTTCCATGTTCTTGATGGAAGCTTCTTGATTTTTGTCCGTCATTTCTTGGTGTTTCCACATTTTGTCTATCAAGGTTTCCAGGTTAGTGATTCTTTGAGATTCTAGGGATGCTTGTGGTTGGTTGTGAGATGTGGGTGGTGGATGATAGGTATGTTGGTTGATGGGTTGGTTATGGGTTGGATAATGGTTAGAGTTGGGGTAAGTGTTTTGTGGTTTTCTGAATGAATTTTGGTTGTTATTTTGCTGGTTGTTCCTTGGGTTATTTTGGGTTGTGTTTCTTTGCCATGGCTGTTGGCCTTGGTTATGGTTATCTCCCCATCTAAGGTTGGGGTGATTCTTCCAGGAAGGATTGTAGGTATCACCATAAACTTCATTCTGTCCAGAGTTTTGGTTATGCATGTACTGCACTTGCTCCTGTTGTTGCTCTTCTTGGCTTTCTTTATTCTGCACCCATACAGTTGATGGTTGGCTTGTGTTCGCAGCTGCTACTTGAAGGCTGTCAATCCTTTTGGCCATTTGTTCAAACTGTTGTTGAATTTGTTGTTGCATCATCTTGTTTTGAGCCAAAATGGAGTCCACTCCTTCCAGTTCTAGTACCCCCTTTCTCTGTGATGGTTGGCGGGTTCTTTGATGAGCAAAGAAGTATTAATTATTGGCCACCATGTCCACAAGATTCTGGGCTTCTTCAGCAGTTTTCATCAGTTGTAATGAACCTCCAACAGAGTGATCTAATGCCTCTTGAGATTTCAATGTCAAGCCTTCATAGAAATTCTGCAGCACATCCCATTCATTGAACATCTCTGGGGGACACTTTCTGATTAAGGCTTTGTATCTCTCCCATGCTTCATACAAGGATTCGGCATCTAATAGTGTGAATGTCTGCACCTCAGTTTTCAGCCTGATGATCCTTTGGGGTGGGTAGAATTTGGCTAGAAATTTAGTCACCAAATCATCCCAACTAGTGATACTTCCTTGGGGAAAAGTTTCAAGCCATTGTGCAGCCTTGTCCCTTAATGAGAATGGGAATAACAGAAGCTTGTAAGTTTCAGGATTCACGCCATTGGATTTGACAGTGTCACAAATCCTTAAGAAGGTAGATAAATGCTGGTTAGGATCTTCCAATGGGCTGCCTCCATAGGAACAATTGTTCTGGACAAGTGTAATGAGTTGTGGTTTTAGCTCAAAGTTGTTTGCATTGACATTGGGAGTGAGAATGCTACTCCCACAGTGTCTTGGATTTGCAAATGTGTAAGAAGCTAGGACTCTTCTTTGAGGGGGGTTATTATTGGCTACTCCCCCTGTTGCGTTCAGATTTGAGTGGTTTCCTTCCATCTCGTGGTACTCTTCTTCCTCAGAGACTTCTTCTTCTCCAACAACACTTTTTCCTCTAGCTTCTCTTCTCAACCTCCTGAGAGTTCGTTGGTCTTGCTCAGAGAAGTGAGGAGTCTCTCCTCTTACCTGTGTCATACACTCAACCACAAAGAACAAACAGCAGCACTCTTGAAAGTTGAGTGAAATTAGTTGAGACAAAGTCTCAAACAGTTAGTAGGTTAATCAAAATTAAAGAAAAAGTGCTTGATCTAAACTACCACCTTACTTAATCATTGTCAATCTATTCAATCCCCGGCAACGGCGCCAAAAACTTGATGTGCGGAAAATGATCCGACACAAAACTCATCGACAAGTGTACCGGGTCGCATCAAGTAATAAAACTCACGGGAGTGAGGTCGATCCCACAAGGATTGAAGGATTGAGAAACTTTAGTTTAGTGGTTGAATTAGTCAAGCAAACAAGTGTTGATTGTGTGAAATTGTGTTGACAGGAATTAAATTGCATAGAATGTAAAGGGGAGTGGGTGATTTGTAGGAAATTAAAGGGAACAAAAAGAAAAAGAGCTGAATCTTAAAGTGCAAGTAATGTAAATTGCAGAAACTTAAAGTGCAAGAAATATAAAATGACTTGAAAAATAAAAGGAGAATGGGAATTAGATCTGCAGGAATTAAACAAGGAAAAGCAAAACTCAACAGAATGAAGAGTAGTTGATAGAATTAGTTGAACCGGATCTCAAACTAAAAGGAAAATAAGCTTGGTGTAGTAATTAAACAAGGAAATTAAAATGGAAACCAATAGATCTCAGGACCCAAGAGACTAGATAACTAAGTCTAGATCTCAATGCCTTCCTAGATCCAAATTCAGAGAGCAAATGCAAAATTAAAGAAAAGAGCAATGTAGAAATGTAAATCCAAGTTCAATTTCCAGAAGTTGCAATAAGAAAAACAGAGAGATCTCAAGGTGAGATTGAGACAGAATTTCCTCAATTCTTCAACACCCAAGACTCAAGACAAGTGTATATGAAATTGAAAACAAGAAAACTAAGAGGAAGAGAATTCAATTCTCCTTCCCCAAGACTCAGAATCTCAAAATAGCTCAAAACCCAAAAGCTCTCTACTGTGAGTACTTATGAAAATTCTCAAAGAAAACTCTAAAAAGAAAGCTCTCCCAAAACTTCAAATCCTAAGCTATTTATACACTTTCTTCAAATGATAATTAAGCCTTGAATTGGGCCTTTAGTCTTGATGGAATTGGGTTGACAATAGCCTCTGTTGATTGCTCTTGGTGTTGGGAAGAAATCCACATGTGAACCGGGTCATGAACCCTTCACATTTGAGTCAACGTTTGAGGCAAACGTTGACTCAAACGTCCCTTGTTGGAGCATTATGCAGATGGTCTTCTTGCTGTCATCCACGTTTGAGCCAACGTTTGAGGTCAAACGTGAGCTCAAACGTGGGTCTTCCCAGGCTCCCTTTTTGGCCAACATTTGGCCCAACGTTGGCACAAACGTGGCTCAACTAAACCATCAATCAGGGGTGCTTTGCCATGCTCTTCCTTGCCAAAATGTAGCCAACGTTTGACCTCACGGAGGCAAACGTTGGCTCAAATGTTGCCGTGCCCAGGAGTGCTATTTCTCTTCTTTTTGGCGCCAACGTTTGACCTCACGTTTAAGGCAAACGTTGGCGCAAACATTGGCTCCTTCCCCTGCTTCTTCTTCAGCCAACGTTTGCCTCAACGTTTGAGGCAAACATTGGCACAAACGTTGGCTCCTTCCAGGGTATTCTTCATCTTCTTTTCACATTTGAGTTAACGTTTGAGGCAAACGTTAGCTCAAACGTTGATCCCTCTTTTCAAGCCCATTCTTGCAACCTTCTTCCAAGCTTTATTCCTCCTATCATCAATCAACAATTGTATCAAAGCTATGCCATAATCATGAGAGTTATTCTTCTTCTTGTCATATGAGCAATCATGGCACAAAAACTCATGAAAATGCATCAATTTATCCATGGTTGATTGAATCAAAGAAAACATGAATTTCAACCCAATTGGCTCACTTATGGCTTAAGAAAGTGCATAAAACTAAATGAAAACAAAGGAAAAAGACTAGTGAAACTAGGCTAAGATGACTTGTCATCATGAACAACTGATGAAAAAAAGTCAACTGTCCCGGTGTAGCATTATCAAGTGAATAAAAAAATAAAAAATTATTTTTAAAAAAATTTAAAATTTTTTAAAAAAGTTAATTTTTATTTTTAAATTTTTAAATTATAAGATAAAATTTTTTTATTTAAATTGGCAAAATAAAATAAAGTCTAGAAATATCTAGTAAACAACAGATATGTAAATTTATTATTTTTTAATTTTGAAACTAAAAAAATATTTTTTTTCTAATAGTAGAAAAATAAAAAATTCCAAAAATATCCAAAAAAATAAAAAATTGAAAATTTTCAAAATTTTTAAATTAATTTATTCTTAATTTGTGAACAAGTGCAGCAAAAAAAGTCAACTGTTCGGGTGTACCATTATCCGGTGAATAAAAAAATCAAAAAATATTTTTTGAAAAATTTAAAATTTCAAAAAACTAAACTTCTTATTTTTTAATTTTTTAATTTTTTAATTATAAGTTTAAATTTTTTTATTTAAGTTAGTAAAATAAAATAAAGTCCAACAATATCTAGTAAATAACAGATCTGTAAATTTATTATTTTTTCAACTTTTAAACTTAAAAAATAATTTTTTTCTAATAGTAGAAAAATAAAAAATTCCAACAATATCTAAAAAATTAAAAAAATTGAAAATTTATAAATTTTTTAAATTAATTCATTCTTAATTTGTGTACAACTGCAGAAAAAAGTCAACTGTCTCGGTGTAGCAGTATCAAGTGAATAAAAAAATAAAAAATTATTTTTAAAAAAATTTAAAATTTTTTAAAAAATTAAATTTTTTATTTTTAAATTTTTAAATTATAAGATAAAAATTTTTTATCTAAATTGGCAAAATAAAATAAAGTCAAGGAATATCTAGTAAACAACAGATCTGTAAATTTATTATTTTTTTAATTTTGAAACTAAAAAAATAATTTTTTTCTAATAGTAGAAAAAAAATTCCAAAAATATCCAAAAAAATAAAAAATTTAAAATTTTCAAAATTTTTAAATTAATTTATTCTTAATTTGTGAACAAGTGCAGTTAAAAAGTTAACTGTCCGGGTGTACCATTATCCGGTGAATAAAAAATAAAAAAATATTTTTTGAAAAATTTAAAATTTCAAAAAACTAAAATTCTTATTTTTAAATTTTTAAATTTTTTAATTATAAGTTTAAATTTTTTTTATTTAAGTTAGAAAAATAAAATAAAGTCCAGCAATATCTAGTAAATAACAGATCTGTAAATTTATTATTTTTTCAATTTTTAAACTTAAAAAATAATTTTTTTCTAATAGTAGAAAAATAAAAATTCCTACAATATCCAAAAAATTAAAAAAATTGAAAATTTATAAATTTTTTAAATTAATTTATTCTTAATTTGTGAACAACTGCAGAAAAAAAGTCAACTGTCCCGGTGTATCATTATCAAGTGAATAAAGAAATAAAAAATTGTTTTTAAAAAAATTTAAAATTTTTTAAAAAAGTAAATTTTTTATTTTTAAATTTTTAAATTATAAGATAAAATTTTTTTATTTAAATTGGCAAAATAAAATAAAGTCTAGGAATATCTAGTAAACAACAGATCTGTAAATTATGATTTTTTAATTTTGAAACTAAAAAAATAATTTTTTTCTACTAGTAGAAAAATATAAAATTCCAAAAATATCCAAAAAATAAAAAATTGAAAATTTTTAAATTTTTTAAATTAATTTATTCTTAATTTTTGAACAAGTGTAGCAAAAAGAAGTCAACTATCTAAGTGTAGCCTTACCAATGAATAAACAAATAAAAAATATTTTTAGAAAAATTTAAAATTTAAAAAAACTAAAATTCTTATTTTTAAATTTTCTAATTATAAGTTTAAATTTTTTTTATTTAAGTTAGAAAAATAAAATAAAGTCCAGCAATATCTAGTAATAACAGATCTGTAAATTATTATTTTTTCAATTTTTAAACTTAAAAAATAGTTTTTTTCTAATAGTAGAAAAATAAAAATTCCAACAATATCAAAAAAATTAAAAAAAATTGAAAATTTATAAATTTTTTAAATTAATTTATTCTTAATTTGTGAACAACTGCAGAAAAAAAGTCAACTATCCCGGTGTAGCATTATCAAGTGAATAAAGAAATAAAAAATTATTTTTAAAAAAATTTAAAATTTTTTAAAAAAGTAAAATTTTTATTTTTAAATTTTTAAATTATAAGATAAAATTTTTTTATTTAAATTGGCAAAATAAAATAAAGTCTAGGAATATCTAGTAAACAACAGATCTGTAAATTTATGATTTTTTTAATTTTGAAACCAAAAAAATAATTTTTTTCTACTAGTAGAAAAATATAAAATTCCAAAAATATCCAAAAAATAAAAAATTGAAAATTTTTAAATTAATTTATTCTTAATTTTTGAACAAGTGTAGCAAAAAGAAGTCAACTATCTAAGTGTAGCTTTACCATGAATAAAAAAATAAAAAAATATTTTTAAAAAAATTTAAATTTAAAAAAACTAAATTTTTTATTTTTAAATTTTAAAATTATAAGGTTAACTTTTTTTTTTAAATTAGAAAAAAAAGTCCAGCAATATTTAGTAAACAACAGATCTGTAAATTTATTATTTTTTTAATTTCTAAACTAAAAAAATCTTTTTTTAATAATATAAAAATTAAAAATTCCAATAATATCCAAAGATAAAAAAATTGAAAATTTTTAAAATTATTTTATTCTTAATTTGTGAACAAGTGCAGCAGAAAAAAAGTCAACTGTCCGGGTGTACCATTATCCGGTGAATAAAAAAATAATAAAAAAAACATTTTTAGAAAAATATAAAATTTTAAGAACTAAATTTTTTATTTTTAAATTACAGGATTAAATATTTTAATTTAAATAAGAAAAATAAAATAAAGACCAGCAATATCTAGTAAACAACAAATCTGTAAATTTATTATTTTTTTAATTTTTAAACTAAAAAAATAATTTTTTTTCTAATAGTAGAAAAATAAAAAATTCCAACAATATCCAAAAAATTAAAAAATTAAAAATTTTTAAATTTTTTAAATTAATTTATTCTTAATTTGTGAACAAGTGCAGCAAAAAAAGTCAACTGTCCGGGTGTACCATTATCCGGTGAATAAAAAAATAAAAAATATTTTTTGAAAAATTTAAAATTTCAAAAAACTAAACTTCTTATTTTTAAATTTTTAAATTTTTTAATTATAAGTTTAAATTTTTTTTATTTAAGTTAGAAAAATAAATAAAGTCCAGCAATATCTAGTAAATAACAGATCTGTAAATTTATTATTTTTTCAATTTTTAAACTTAAAAAATAATTTTTTTCTAATAGTAGAAAAATAAAAAATTCCAACCATATCCAAAAAATTTAAAAAAAATTGAAAATTTATAAATTTTTTAAATTAATTTATTCTTAATTTGTGAACAACTGCAGAAAAAAAGTCAACTGTCCCGGTGTAGCATTATCAAGTGAATAAAAAAATAAAAAATTATTTTTAAAAAATTTAAAATTTTTTAAAAACGTCAATTTTTTATCTTTAAATTTTTAAATTATAAGATAAATTTTTTATTTAAATTGGCAAAATAAAATAAAGTCTAAGAATATCTAGTAAACAACAGATCTGTAAATTTATGATTTTTTTAATTTTGAAACTAAAAAAATAATTTTTTTCTACTAGTAGAAAAATATAAAATTCCAAAAAATCCAAAAAAAAAAAATTGAAAATTTTTAAATTTTTTAAATTAATTTATTCTTAATTTTTGAACAAGTGTAGCAAAAAAAATCTACTATCTAAGTGTAGCATTACCAATGAATAAAAAATAAAAATATTTTAGAAAAATTTAAAATTTTAAAAAACTAAATTTTTTATTTTTAAATTTTTAAATTATAAGGTTAACTTTTTTTTTTAAATTAGAAAAATAAAATAAAGTCCAGCAATATCTAGTAAACAATAGATCTGTAAATTTATTATTTTTTTAATTTCTAAACTAAAAAATTTTTTTTATAATAGTAGAAAAATTAAAAATTCCAATAATATCCAAAAGATAAAAAAATTGAAAATTTTTAAATTTTTAAAATTATTTTATTCTTAATTTGTGAACAAGTGCAGCATAAAAAAGTCACTATCCGGGTGTACCATTATCCGGTGAATAAAAAAATAATAAAAAAACATTTTTAGAAAAATATAAAATTTTAAGAACTAAATTTTTTATTTTTAAATTACAGGATTAAATATTTTAATTTAAATACGAAAAATAAAATAAAGTCCAGCAATATCTAGTAAACAACAAATCTATAAATTTATTATTTTTTAATTTTTAAACTAAAAAAATAATTTTTTTTCTAATAGTAAAAATAAAAAATTCCAACAATATCCAAAAAATAAAAAATTGAAAATTTTAAAATTTTTTAAATTAATTTATTCTTAATTTGTGAACAAGTGCAGCAAAAAAAAAGTCAACTGTCCGGGTGTACCATTATCCGGTGAATAAAAAAATGAAAAAATATTTTTTGAAAAATTTAAAATTTTAAAAGACTAAACTTCTTATTTTTAAATTTTTAAATTTTTAATTATAAGTTTAAATTTTTTTATTTAAGTTAGAAAAATAAAATAAAGTCCAGCAATATCTAGTAAATAACAGATCTGTAAATTTATTATTTTTTCAATTTTTAAACTTAAAAAATAAATTTTTTCTAATAGTAGAAAAATAAAAAATTCCAAAAATATCCAAAAATAAAAAATTGAAAATTTATAACCTTTTTTAAATTAATTTATTCTTAATTTGTGAACAACTGCAGAAAAAAGTCAACTGTCCGGGTGTAGCATTATCAAGTGAATAAAAAATTAAAAAATTATTTTAGAAAAAATTTAAAATTTTTTAAAAAAGTAAATTTTTATTTTTAAATTCTTAAATTATAAGATAAAGTTTTTTATTTAAATTGGCAAAATAAAATAAAGTCTAGGAATATCTAGTAAACAACAGATCTATAAATTTATTATTTTTAATTTTGTAACTAAAAAAATAATTTTTTTCTAATAGTAGAAAAATAAAAATTCAAAATATCCAAAAAATAAAAAATTGAAAATTTTTAAATTTTTTAAATTAATTTATTCTTAATTTATGAACAAGTGCAGCAAAAAAAAAGTCAAATGTCCAGGTGTACCATTATCCGGTGAATAAAAAAATAAAAAATATTTTTTGAAAAATTTAAAATTTCAAAAAACTAAACTTCTTATTTTTAAATTTTTAAATTTTTTAATTATAAGTTTAAATTTTTTTATTTAAGTTAGAAAAATAAAATAAAGTCCAGCAATATCTAGTAAATAACAGATCTGTAAATTTATTATTTTTTCAATTTTTAAACTTAAAAAATAATTTTTTTCTAATAGTAGAAAAATAAAAAATTCCAACAATATCCAAAAAATAAAAATTTAAAATTTAAAATTTTTTAAATTAATTTATTCTTAATTTGTGAACAACTGCAGAAAAAAGTCAACTGTCCCGATGTAGCATTATCAAGTGAATAAAAAAATAAAAATTATTTTTAAAAAATTTAAAATTTTTTAAAAAAGTAAATTTTTTATTTTTAAATTTCTAAATTATAAGATAAATTTTTTTATTTAAATTGGCAAAATAAAATAAAGTCTAGGAATATCTAGTAAACAACAGATCTGTAAATTTATGATTTTATTAATTTTGAAACTAAAAAATAATTTTTTTCTACTAGTAGAAAAATATAAAATTCCAAAAATATCCAAAAATAAAAATTGAAAATTTTTAAATTTTTTAAATTAATTTATTCTTAATTTTTGAACAAGTGTAGCAAAAAAAGTCAACTATCTAAGTGTAGCATTACCAATGAATAAAAAAATAAAAAATATTTTTAAAAAAATTTAAAATTTTAAAAAACTAAATTTTTTATTTTTAAATTTTAAATTATAAGATTAACTTTTTTTTAAATTAGAAAAATAAAATAAAGTCCAGCAATATCTTGTAAACAATAGATTTGTAAATTTATTATTTTTTAATTTCAAAACTAAAAAATATTTTTTTATAATAGTAGAAAATTAAAAATTCCAATAATATCCAAAAGATAAAAAAATTGAAAATTTTTAAAATTTTAAAATTATTTTATTCTTAATTTGTGAACAAGTGCAGCAGAAAAAAAGTCAACTGTCTGGGTGTACCATTATCCGGTGAATAAAAAAATAATAAAAAAACATTTTTAGAAAAATATAAAATTTTAAGAACTAAATTTTTTATTTTTAAATTACAGGATTAAATATTTTAATTTAAATAAGAAAAATAAAATAAAGTCCAGCAATATCTAGTAAACAACAAATCTATAAATTTATTATTTTTTAATTTTAAACTAAAAAAATACTTTTTTTCTAATAGTAAAAAAATAAAAAATTCCAACAATATCCAAAAAATAAAAAATTGAAAATTTTAAAATTTTTTAAATTAATTTATTCTTAATTTGTGAACAAGTGCAGCAAAAAAAGTCAACTGTCTGGGTGTACCATTATCCGGTGAATAAAAAAATTAAAAAATATTTTTTGAAAAATTTAAAATTTTAAAAGACTAAACTTCTTATTTTTAAATTTTTAAATTTTTTAATTATAAGTTTAAATTTTTTTATTTAAGTTAGAAAAATAAATAAAGTCCAGCAATGTCTAGTAAATAACAGATCTGTAAATTTATTATTTTTTCAATTTTTAAACTTAAAAAATAATTTTTTCTAATAGTAGAAAAATAAAAAATTCCAACAATATCCAAAAATTTAAAAAATTGAAAATTTATAAATTTTTTTAAATTAATTTATTCTTAATTTGTGAACAACTGCAGAAAAAAGTCAACTGTCCGGTGTAGCATTATCAAGTGAATAAAAAATAAAAAATTATTTTTAAAAAATTTAAAATTTTTTAAAAAAGTAAATTTTTTATTTTTAAATTTTTAAATTATAAGATAAAGTTTTTTATTTAAATTGGCAAAATAAAATAAAGTCTAGGAATATCTAGTAAACAACAGATTTATAAATTTATTATATTTTTAATTTTGTAACTAAAAAATAATTTTTTTCTGATAGTAGAAAATAAAAAATTTCAAAAATATCCAAAAAAATAAAAAATTGAAAATTTTTAAATTTTTTAAATTAATTTATTCTTAATTTGTGAACAAGTGCAGCAAAAAAAAGTCAACTTTCCGGGTGTACCATTATCCGGTGAATAAAAAAATAAAAAAATATTTTTTGAAAAATTTAAAATTTCAAAAAAATAAACTTCTTATTTTAAAATTTTTAAATTTTTTAATTATAAGTTTAAATTTTTTTTATTTAAGCTAGAAAAATAAAATAAAGTCCAGCATATCTAGTAAATAACAGATCTGTAAATTTATTATTTTTTTAATTTTTAAAATTAAAAAATAATTTTTTTCTAATAGTAGAAAAATAAAAAATTCCAACAATATCCAAAAAATAAAAAAATTTAAAATTTAAAAATTTTTTAAATTAATTTATTCTTAATTTGTGAACAACTACAGAAAAAAAGTCAACTGTCCCGGTGTAGCATTATCAAGTGATTAAAAAAATAAAAGATTATTTTTAAAAAAATTTAAAATTTCTTAAAAAGTAAATTTTTTATTTTTAAATTTTTAAATTATAAGGTAAAAATTTTTTATTTAAATTGGCAAAATAAAATAAAGTCTAGGAATATCTAGTAAACAACAGATCTGTAAATTTATTATTTTTTTAATTTTGAAACTAAAAAAATATTTTTTTCTAATAGTAGAAAAATAAAAAATTCCAAAAATATCCAAAAAAATAAAAAATTGAAAATTTTTAAATTTTTTAAATTAGTTTATTCTTAATTTGTGAACAAGTGCAGCAAAAAAAAGTCAACTGTCCCGGTGTACCATTATCCGGTGAATAAAAAAATAAAAAAATATTTTTTGAAAAATTTAAAAATTCAAAAAACTAAACTTCTTATTTTTAAATTTTTCAATTTTTTAATTAAGTTTAAATTTTTTTTATTTAAGTTAGAAAAATAAAATAAAGTCCCGCAATATCTAGTAAAAAATAGATCTGTAAATTTATTATTTTTTCAATTTTTAAACTTAAAAAGTAATTTTTTTCTAATATTAGAAAAATAAAAATTCTAACAATATCCAAAAAATTAAAAAAATTGAAAATTTATAAATTTTTTAAATTAATTTATTCTTAATTTGTGAACAACTACAGAAAAAAAGTCAACTGTCCGGATGTAGCATTATCAGGTGAATGAAAAAAATTATTTTTAAAAAATTTAAAATTTAGAAAAGTAAATTTTTTATTTTTAAATTTTTAAATTATAAGATATAGTTTTTTTATTTAAATTGGCAAAATAAAATAAAGTCTAGGAATATATAGTAAACAACAGATCTATAAATTTATTATATTTTTAATTTTGTAACTAAAAATAATTTTTTTATCAAAGTAGAAAAATAAAAAATTCCAAAATATCCAAAAATAAAAAATAAAAAATTTTTTAAATTAATTTATTCTTAATTTGTGAACAAGTGCAACAAAAAAAAGTCACTGTCCGGTGTACCATTATCCGGTGAATAAAAATAAAAAAATATTTTTGAAAAATTTAAAATTTCAAAAAAACTAAACTTCTTATTTTTAAATTTTTAAATTTTTAATTATAAGTTTAAATTTTTTTTATTTAAGTTAAAAAAATAAGATAAATTCCAGCATATCTAGTAAATAACAGATCTGTAAATTTATTATTTTTTCAATTTTTAAACTTAAAAAATAATTTTTTTCTAATAGTAGAAAAATAAAAATTCCAACAATATCCAAAAAATAAAAAAAATTGAAAATTTTTAAATTTTTTAAATTAATTTATTCTTAATTTGTGAATAACTGCAGAAAAAAGTCAACTGTCCGGGTGTAGCATTATCAAGTGAATAAAAAATAAAAATTATTTTTAAAAAATTTAAAATTTTTTAAATAAGTAAATTTTTATTTTTAAATTTTTAAATTATAAGATAAAATTTTTTATTTAAATTGGCAAAATAAAATAAAGTCTAGGAATATCTAGTAAACAACAGATCTGTAAATTTATTATTTTTTTTAATTTTGAAACTAAACAAATAATTTTTTTCTAATAGTAGAAAAATAAAAAATTCCAACAATATCCAAAAAAATAAAAATTGAAAATTTTTAAATTTTTTAAATTAATTTATTCTTAATTTGTGAACAAGTGCAGCAAAAAAAAGTCAACTGTCCGGGTGTACCATTATCCGGTGAATAAAAAATATTTTTTGAAAAATTTAAAATTTCAAAAAACTAGACTTCTTATTTTTAAATTTTAAATTTTGTAATTATAAGTTTAAATTTTTTTATTTAAGTTACAAAAATAAAATAAAGTCCAGCAATATCTAGTAAATAACAGATCTGTAAATTTATTATTTTTTCAATTTTTAAATTTAAAAATAATTTTTTTTCTAATAGTAAAAAAAAAAAATTCCAAAAATATCCAAAAAATTAAAAAAATTGAAAATTTATAAATTTTTTAAATTAATTTATTCTTAATTTGTAAACAACTGCAGAAAAAAAGTCAACTGTCCGGGTGTAGCATTATCAGGTGAAGAAAAAAATTATTTTTAAAAAATTTAAAATTTAAAAAAGTAAATTTTTTAATTTTAAATTTTTAAATTATAAGATATAGTTTTTTTATTTAAATTGGCAAAATAAAATAAAGTCTAGGAATATCTAGTAAACAACAGATCTATAAATTTTTTATATTTTTAATTTTGTAACTAAGAATAATTTTTTATAATAGTAGAAAAATAAAAAATTCCAAAAATATCCAAAAAATAAAAAATTGAAAATTTTTAAATTTTTTAAATTAATTTATTCTTAATTTGTGAACAAGTGTAGCAAGAAAAAGTCAAAATATCCAAAAAATAAAAAATTGAAAGTTTTAAAATTTTTTAAATTAATTTATTCTTAATTTGGGAACAAGTGCAGCAAAAAAAAGTCAATTGTCCGGGTGTACCATTATCCAGTGAATAAAAAAATAAAAAATATTTTTTGAAAAATTTAAAATTTCAAAAACTAAACTTCTTATTTTTAAATTTTTAAATTTTTAATTATAAGTTTAAATTTTTTTTATTTAAGTTAAAAAATAAAATAAAGTCCAGCATATCTAGTAAATACAGATCTGTAAATTTATTATTTTTTCAATTTTAAACTTAAAAAATAATTTTTTTCGAATAGTAGAAAAATAAAAAATTCCAACAATATCCAAAAATTAAAAAAATTGAAAATTTTTAAATTTTTTAAATTAATTTATTCTTAATTTGTGAATAACTGCAGAAAAAAAGTCAACTGTCCGGGTGTAGTATTATCAAGTGAATAAAAAGCTATTTTTAAAAAAATTTAAAATTTTTTAAATAAGTAAATTTTTTATTTTTAAATTTCTAAATTATAAGATAAAAATTTTTTAATTAAATTGGAAAAATAAAATAAAGTCTAGGAATATCTGGTAAACAACAGATCTTTAAATTTATTATTTTTTATTTTTGAAACTAAAAAAAGAATTTTTTTCTAATAGTAGAAAAATAAAAAATTCCAACAATATCCAAAAAATAAAAAATTGAAAATTTTTAAATTTTTTAAATTAATTTATTCTTAATTTGTGAACAAGTGCAGCCAAAAAAAGTCAACTCTCCGGGTGTACCATTATCCGGTGAATAAAAAAATATTTTTTGAAAAATTTAAAATTTCAAACAACTAAACTTCTTATTTTTAAATTTTTAAATTTTGTAATTATAAGTTTAAATTTTTTTATTTAAGTTACAAAAATAAAATAAAGTCCAGCAATATCTAGTAAATAACAGATCTGTAAATTTATTATTTTTTCAATTTTTAAATTTAAAAAATAATTTTTTTCTAATAGTAAAAAAATAAAAAATTCCAAAAATATCCAAAAAATTAAAAAAATTGAAAATTTATAAGTTTTTTAAATTAATTTATTCTTAATTGTAAACAACTGCAGAAAAAAAGTCAACTATCCGGGTGTAGCATTATCAGGTGAAGAAAAAAAATTATTTTAAAAATTTAAAAATTTAAAAAAGTTAATTTTTAATTTTAAATTTTTAAATTATAAGATATAGTTTTTTTATTTAAATTGGCAAAATAAATAAAGTCTAGGAATATCTAGTAAACAACAGATCTATAAATTTTTTATATTTTTAATTTGTAACTAAAGAATAATTTTTTATAATAGTAGAAAAATAAAAAATTCCAAAAATATCCAAAAATAAAAAATTGAAAATTTTTAAATTTTTTAAATTAATTTATTCTTAATTTGTGAACAAGTGTAGCAAGAAAAGTCAAAATATCCAAAAATAAAAAATTGAAAGTTTTAAAATTTTTTAAATTAATTTATTCTTAATTTGGGAACAAGTGCAGCAAAAAAAAGTCAATTGTCCGGGTGTACCATTATCCAGTGAATAAAAAAATAAAAAATATTTTTTTGAAAAATTTAAAATTTCAAAAAACTAAACTTCTTATTTTTAAATTTTAAATTTTTTAATTATAAGTTTAAATTATTTTATTTAAGTTAAAAAAATAAAATAAAGTCCAGCAATATCTAGTAAATAACAGATCTGTAAATTTATTATTTTTTCAATTTTAAACTTAAAAAATAATTTTTTTCGAATAGTAGAAAAATAAAAATTCCAACAATATCCAAAAAATTAAAAAATTGAAAATTTTTAAATTTTTTAAATTAATTTATTCTTAATTTGTGAATAACTGCAGAAAAAAAGTCAACTGTCCGGGTGTAGTATTATCAAGTGAATAAAAAAATTATTTTTAAAAAAATTTAAAATTTTTTAAATAAGTAAATTTTTTATTTTAAATTTTTAAATTATAAGATAAAATTTTTTTATTTAAATTGGCAAAATAAAATAAAGTCTAGGAATATCTGGTAAACAACAGATCTTTAAATTTATTATTTTTTTATTTTTGAAACTAAAAAAAGAATTTTTTTCTAATAGTAGAAAAATAAAAAATTCCAACTATATCCAAAAAATAAAAAATTGAAAATTTTTAAATTTTTTAAATTAATTTATTCTTAATTTGTGAACAAGTGCAGCCAAAAAAAGTCAACTCTCCGGGTGTACCATTATCCGGTGAATAAAAAATATTTTTTGAAAAATTTAAAATTTCAAAAAACTAACTTCTTATTTTTAAATTTTTAAATTTGTAATTATAAGTTTAAATTTTTTTTATTTAAGTTACAAAAATAAAATAAAGTCCAGCAATATCTAGTAAATAACAGATCTGTAAATTTATTAGTTTTTCAATTTTTAAATTTAAAAAATAATTTTTTTCTAATAGTAAAAAATAAAAATTCCAAAAATATCCAAAAAATTAAAAAAATTGAAAATTTATAAGTTTTTTAAATTAATTTATTCTTAATTTGTAAACAACTGCAGAAAAAAAGTCAACTATCCGGGTGTAGCATTATCAGGTGAAGAAAAAAAATTATTTTTAAAAAATTTAAAATTTAAAAAAGTAAATTTTTTAATTTTAAATTTTTAAATTATAAGATATAGTTTTTTATTTAAATTGGCAAAATAAAATAAAGTCTAGGAATATCTAGTAAACAACAGATCTATAAATTTCTTATATTTTTAATTTTGTAACTAAAGAATAATTTTTTATAATAGTAGAAAAATAAAAAATTCCAAAAATATCCAAAAAATAAAAAATTGAAAATTTTTAAATTTTTAAATTAATTTAATCTTAATTTGTGAACAACTGTAGCAAAAAAAAGTCAAAATATCCAAAAAAAAAAATTGAAAGTTTTAAAATTTTTTAAATTAATTTATTCTTAATTTGTGAACAAGTGCAGCAAAAAAAAAGTCAATTGTCCGGGTGTACCATTATCCGGTGATAAAAAAATAAAAAATTGTTTTTTGAAAAATTTAAAATTTCAAAAAACTAAACTTCTTATTTTTAAATTTTTAAATTTTTTAATTATAAGTTTAAATTTTTTTTTATTTAAGTTAAAAAAATAAAATAAAGTCCAGCAATATCTAGTAAATAACAGATCTGTAAATTTATTATTTTTTCAATTTTAAACTTAAAAAATAATTTTTTTCTAATAGTAGAAAAATAAAAAATTCTAACAATATCCAAAAAATTAAAAAAATTGAAAATTTTTAAATTTTTTAAATTAATTTATTCTTAATTTGTGAATAACTGCAGAAAAAAAGTCAATTGTCCGGGTGTAGTATTATCAAGTGAATAAAAAAATTATTTTTAAAAAATTTAAAATTTTTTAAATAAGTAAATTTTTATTTTTAAATTTTTAAATTATAAGATAAAAATTTTTTATTTAAATGGCAAAATAAAATAAAGTCTAGGAATATCTGGTAAACAACAGATCTGTAAATTTATTATTTTTTAATTTTGAAACTAAAAAAAGAATTTTTTTCTAATAGTAGAAAAATAAAAATTCCAACAATATCCAAAAAATAAAAAATTGAAAATTTTTAAATTTTTTAAATTAATTTATTCTTAATTTGTGAACAAGTGCAGCCAAAAAAAGTCAAATCTCCGGGTGTACCATTATCCGGTGAATAAAAAAATATTTTTTGAAAAATTTAAAATTTCAAAAACTAGACTTCTTATTTTAAATTTTTAAATTTGTAATTATAAGTTTAAATTTTTTTATTTTAAGTTACAAAAATAAAATAAAGTCCAGCAATATCTAGTAAATAACAGATCTGTAAATTATTATTTTTTCAATTTTTAAATTTAAAAAATAATTTTTTTCTAATAGTAAAAAATAAAAAATTCCAAAAATATCCAAAAAATTAAAAAAATTGAAAATTTATAAGTTTTTAAATTAATTTATTCTTAATTTGTAAACAACTGCAGAAAAAAAGTCACTATCCGGGTGTAGCATTATCAGGTGAAGAAAAAAATTATTTTTAAAAAATTTAAAAATTTAAAAAAGTAAATTTTTAATTTTAATTTTTAAATTATAAGATATAGTTTTTTTTTAAATTGGCAAAATAAAATAAGTCTAGGAAT